>NW_027457920.1:0-165155 GCF_050624435.1 Tenrec ecaudatus | reverse complement strand
GAGCCTAAAGCCTAGGGGTGCCCTCGACTGAAGGCTTGGGGAGCCTAAACCTAGGGGTGCCCTAGCCTGAAGGCTAGGGGAGCCCTAGCCTGAAGACTAGGGGAGCCCTAGCCTGAAGACTAGGGGAGCCTAAAGCCTAGGGGTGCCCTAGCCTGAAGCTAGGGGAGCCCTAGCCTTAGCCTAGGGGAGCCTAAAGCCTAGGGGTGCGCTAGCCTGAAGGCTAGGGGAGCCCTAGCCTGAAGGTTAGGGGAGCCTAAACCCTAGGGGTACCCTAGCCTGAAGGCTAGGGGAGCCCTAGCCTTAGCCTAGGGGAGCCTAAAGCCTAGGGGTGCCCTAGCCTGAAGGCTAGGGTAGCCTAAAGCCTAGGGGTGCCCTAGCCTGAAGGCTAGGGGAGCCCTAGCCTTCAGCCTAGGGGAGCCTTAAGCCTAGGGGTGCCCTAGCCTAAAGGCTAGTGGAGCCTAAAGCCTAGGGGTGCCCTAGCCTGAAGGCTAGGAGAGCCCTAGCCTTAGCCTAGGGGAGCCTAAAGCCTAGGGTGCCTTAGCCTGAAGGCTAGGGGAGCCTAAAGCCTAGGGGTGCCCTAGCCTGAAGGCTAGGGGAGCCCTAGCCTTAGCCTAGGGGAGCCTAAAGCCTAGGGTGCCCTAGCCTGAAGGCTAGGGGAGCCCTAGCCTTAGCCTAGGGGAGCCTTAGCCTAAAGCCTAGGGGTGCCCTCGCCTGAAGGCTAGGGGAGCCCTAGCCTTAGCCTAGGGGAGCCTAAAGCCTAGGGGTGCCCTAGCCTGAAGGCTAGGGGACCCTAGCCTTAGCCTAGGGGAGTCCTAGCCTAAAGCCTAGGGGTGCCCTAGCCTGAAGGCTAGGGGAGCCCTAGCCTTAGCCTAGGGGAGCCTAAAGCCTAGTGGTGCCCTAGCCTGAAGGCTAGGGGAGCCCTAGCCTTAGCCTAGGGGTGCCCTAGCCTGAAGGCTAGGGGAGCCCTAGCCTTAGCCTAGGGGAGCCCTAGCCTAAAGCCTAGGGGTGCCCTAGCCTGAAGGCTAGGGGAGCCCTAGCCTTAGCCTAGGGGAGCCTAAAGCCTAGGGGTACCCTAGCCTGAAGGTTAGGGGGGACCTAGCCTTAGCCTAGGGGTGCACTACCCTAAAGCCTAGGGGTGCCCTAGCCTGAAGGCTAGGGGAGCCCTAGCCTTAGCCTAGGGGAGCCTAAAGCCTAGGGGTGCCCTAGCCTGAAGGCTAGGGGAGCCCTAGCCTTAGCCTACGGGAGCCCTAGCCTAAAGCCTAGGGGTGCCCTAGCCTGAAGGCTAGGGGAGCCCTAGCCTTAGCCTAGGGGAGCCTAAAGCCTAGGGGTGCCCTAGCCTGAAGGCTAGGGGAGCCCTAGCCTTAGCCTAGGGGAGCCCTAGCCTAAAGCCTAGGAGTGCCCTAGCCTGAAGGCTAGGGGAGCCCTAACCTTAACCTAGGGGAGCCTAAAGCCTTGGGGTGCCCTAGCCTGAAGGCTCGGGGAGACCTAGCCTTAGCCTAGGGGAGCCCTAGCCTTAAGCCGAGGGGTGCCCTAGCCTGAAGGCTAGGGCAGCCCTAGCCTTAGCCTAGGGGAGCCTAAAGCCTAGGGGTGCCCTAGCCTGAAGGCTAGGGGAGCCCTAGCCTTAGCCTAGGGGAGCCCTAGCCTAAAGCCTAGGGGTGCCCTATCCTGAAGGTTAGGGGAGCCCTAGCCTTAGCCTAGGGAGCCTAAAGCCTAGGGGTGCCCTAGCCTGAAGGCTAGGGGAGCCCTAGCCTTAGCCTAGGGGAGCCCTAGCCTAAAGCCTAGGGGTTCCCTAGCATGAAGGCTAGGGGAGCCCTAGCCTTAGCCTAGGGGAGCCTAAAGCCTAGGGGTGCTCTAGCCTGAAGGCTAGGTGAGCCCTAGCCTTAGCCTAGGGGAGCCCTAGCCTAAAGCCTAGGGGTGCCCTAACCTGAAGGCTAGGGGAGACCTAGCCTTAGCCTAGGGGTGCCTAAAGCCTAGGGGTACCCTAGCCTGAAGGCTAGGGGAGCCCTAGCCTTAGCCTAGGGGTGCCTAAAGCCTAGGGGTGCCCTAGCCTGAAGGCTAGGGGAGCCCTAGCCTTAGCCTAGGGGTGCCCTAGCCTAAAGCCTAGAGGTGCCCTAGCCTGAAGGCTAGGGGAGCCCTAGCCTTAGCCTAGGGAGCCTAAAGCCTAGGGGTGCCCTAGCCTAAGGCTAGGGGAGCCCTAGCCTTAGCCTAGGGGAGCCTAAAGCCTAGGAGTGCCCTAGCCTGAAGGCTAGGGGAGCCCTAGCCATAGCCTAGGGGAGCCCTAGCCTAAAGCCTAGGGGTGCCCTAGCCTGAAGGCTAGGGGAGCCCTAGCCTTAGCCTAGGGGAGCCCTAGCCTAAAGCCTAGGGGTGCCCTAGCCTGAAGGCTAGGGGAGCCCTAGCCTTAGCCTAGGGGAGCCTAAAGCCTAGGGGTGCCCTAGCCTCAAGGCTAGGGGAGCCATAGCCTTAGCCTAGGGGAGCCTAAAGCCTAGGGGTGCCCTAGCCTAAAGGCTAGGGGAGCCCTAGCCTTAGCCTAGGGGAGCCTAAAGCCTAGGGGTGCCCTAGCATTAAGGCTAGGGGAGCCCTAGCCTGAAGGATAGGGGAGCCTAAAGCCTAGGGGTGCCCTAGCCTGAAGGCTAGGGGAGCACTAGCCTGAAGGCTAGGAGAGCCCTAGCCTTAGCCTAGGGGAGCCTAAAGCCTAGGGGTCCACTAGCTTGAAGGCTAGGGGAGCCCTAGCCTGAAGGCTAGGGGAGCCTAAAGCCTAGGGGTGCCCTAGCCTGAAGGCTAGGTGAGCCTAGCCTTAGCCTAGGGGAGCCTAAAGCAAGGGGTGCCCTAGCCTGAAGGCTAGGGGAGCCTAAAGCCTAGGGGTGCCCTAGCCTGAAGGCAAGGGGAGCCCCAGCCTTAGCCTAGGGGAGCCTAAAGCCTAGGGGTGCCCTAGCCTGAAAGCTAGGGGAGCCTAAAGCCTAGGGGTGCCCTAGACTGAAGGCTAGGAGAGCCCTAGCCTTAGCCTAGGGAAGCCTAAAGCCTAGGGTGCCCTAGCCCGAAGGCTAGGGGAGCCCTAGCCTGAAGGTTAGGGGAGCCTAAAGCCTAGGGGTGCCCTAGCCTGAAGGCTAGGGGAGCCCTAGCCTTAGCCTAGGGGAGCCTAAAGCCTAGGGGTGCCCTAGCCTGAAGGCTAGGGGAGCCTAAACCTAGGGGTGCCCTAGCCTGAAGGCTAGGGGAGCCTAAAGCCTAGGGGTGTCCTAGCCTGAAGTCTAGGGGAGCCCTAGCCTTATCCTAGGGGAGCTAAAGCCTAGGGGTGCCCTAGCCTGAAGGCTAGGGGAGCCCTAGCCGGAAGGTTAGCGGAGCCTAAAGCCTAGGGGTGCCCTAGCCTGAAGGCTAGGGGAGCCCTAGCCTTAGCCTAGGGGAGCCTAAAGCCTAGGGGTGCCCTAGCCTGAAGGCGATGGTAGCCTAAAGCCTAGGGGTGCCCTAGCCTGAAGGCTAGGGGAGCCCTAGCCTTATCCTAGGGGAGCCTAAAGCCTAGGGTTGCCCTAGCCTGAAGGCTATTGGAGCCCTAGCCTGAAGCCTAGGGGAGCCTAAAGCCTAGGGGTGCCCTATCCTGAAGGCTAGTGGAGCCCTACCCTGAGCCTAGGGGAGCCTAAAGCCTAGGGTTGCCCTAGCCTGAAGGCTAGGGGAGTCCTAGCCTTAGCCTAGGGGAGCCTAAAGCCTAGGGGTGCCCTAGCCTGAAGGCTAGGGGAGCCCTAGCCTGAAGGCTAGGGGAGCCTAAAGCCTAGGGTTGCCCTAGCCTTAAGGCGAGGGGAGCCCTAGCCTTAGCCTAGGGGAGCCTAAAGCCTAGGAGTGCCCTAGCCTGAAGGCTAGGGGAGCCCTACCTGAAGGCTAGGGGAGCCTAAAGCCTAGTGGTGCCCTAGCCTGAAGGCTAGGGGAGCCCGAGCCTGAAGGCTAGGGGAGTCTAAAGCCTAGGGGTGCCCTAGCCTGAAGGCTAGGGAAGCCTAAAGCCTAGGGGTGCCCTAGCCTGAAGGCTAGGGGAGCCCTAGCCTGAATGCTAGGGGAGCCTAAAGCCTAGGGGTTCCCTAGCCTAAAGCCTAGGTGTGCCCTAGCCTTAAGGCTAGGGGAGCCTAAAACCTAGGTGTGCCCTAGCCTGAAGGCTAGGGGAGCCTAAAGCCTAGGGGTGCCCTAGCCTGAAGGCTAGGGGAGCCTAAAGCCTAGGGGTGCCCTAGCCTGAAGGCTAGGGGAGCCCTAGCCTGAAGGCTAGGGGAGCCTAAAGCCTTGGGGTGCCCTAGCCTGAAGGCTAGGGGAGCCCTAGCCTGAAGGCTAGGGGAGCCTAAAGCCTAGGGGTGCCCTAGCCTGAAGGCTGGAGCCCTAGCCTGAAGGCTAGGGTAGCCTAAAGCCTAGGGGTGCCCTAGCCTGAAGGCTAGGAGAGCCCTAGCCTGAAGGCTAGGGGAGCCTAAAGCCTAGGGGTACCCTAGCCTGAAGGCTAGGGGAGCCCTAGACTGAAGGCTACGGGAGCCTAAAACCTAGGGTTGCCCTAGCCTGAAGGCTAGTGGAGCCCTAGCCTGAAGGCTAGGGGAGCCTAAAGCCTAGGGGTGCCCTAGCCTGAAGGCTAGGGGAGCCCTAGCCTGAAGGCTAGGGGAGCCTAAATCCTAGGGGTGCCCTAGCCTGAAGGCTAGGGGAGCCTAAAGCCTAGGGGTGCCCTAACCTGAAGTCTATGGGAGCCTAAAGCCTAGGGGTGCCCTAGCCTGAAGGCTAGGGGAGCCTAAAGCCTTGGGGTGCCCTAGCCTGAAGGCTAGGGGAGCCTAAAGCCTAGGGGTGCACTAGCCTGAGGCTAGGGGAGCCTAAAGCCTAGGGGTGCCCTAGCCTGAAGGCTAGGGGAGCCCTAGCCTGAAGGGTAGGGGAGCCTAAAGCCTAGGGGTGCCCTAGCCTGAAGGCTAGGGGAGCCTAAAGCCTAGGGGTGCCCTAGCCTGAAGGCTAGGAGAGCCCTAGCCTTAGCCTAGGGGAGCCTAAAGCCTAGGGTGCCCTAGCCTGAAGGCTAGGGGAGCCATAGCCTGAAGGCTAGGGGAGCCTAAAGCCTAGGGGTGCCCTCGACTGAAGGCTAGGGGAGCCTAAACCTAGGGGAGCCCTAGCCTGAAGACTAGGGGAGCCTAAAGCCTAGGGGTGCCCTAGCCTGAAGGCTAGGGGAGCCCTAGCCTTAGCCTAGGGGAGCCTAAAGCCTAGGGGTGCGCTAGCCTGAAGGCTAGGGGAGCCCTAGCCTGAAGGTTAGGGGAGCCTAAACCCTAGGGGTACCCTAGCCTGAAGGCTAGGGGAGCCCTAGCCTTAGCCTAGGGGAGCCTAAACCTAGGGGTGCCCTAGCCTGAAGGCTAGGGTAGCCTAAAGCCTAGGGCTGCCCTAGCCTGAAGGCTAGGGGAGCCCTAGCCTTCAGCCTAGGGGAGCCTAAAGCCTAGGGGTGCCCTAGCCTAAAGGCTAGGGGAGCCTAAAGCCTAGGGGTGCCCTAGCCTGAAGGCTAGGAGAGCCCTAGCCTTAGCCTAGGGGAGCCTAAAGCCTAGGGTGCCTTAGCCTGAAGGCTAGGGGAGCCTAAAGCCTAGGGGTGCCCTAGCCTGAAGGCTAGGGGAGCCCTAGCCTTAGCCTAGGGGAGCCTAAAGCCTAGGGTGCCCTAGCCTGAAGGCTAGGGGAGCCCTAGCCTTAGCCTAGGGGAGCCTTAGCCTAAAGCCTAGGGGTGCCCTCGCCTGAAGGCTAGGGGAGCCCTAGCCTTAGCCTAGGGGAGCCTAAAGCCTAGGGGTGCCCTAGCCTGAAGGCTAGGGGACCCTAGCCTTAGCCTAGGGGAGTCCTAGCCTAAAGCCTAGGGGTGCCCTAGCCTGAAGGCTAGGGGAGCCCTAGCCTTAGCCTAGGGGAGCCTAAAGCCTAGGGGTGCCCTAGCCTGAAGGCTAGGGGAGCCCTAGCCTTAGCCTAGGGGTGCCCTAGCCTGAAGGCTAGGGGAGCCCTAGCCTTAGCCTAGGGGAGCCCTAGCCTAAAGCCTAGGGGTGCCCTAGCCTGAAGGCTAGGGGAGCCCTAGCCTTAGCCTAGGGGAGCCTAAAGCCTAGGGGTACCCTAGCCTGAAGGCTAGGGGGGCCCTAGCCTTAGCCTAGGGGTGCCCTAGCCTAAAGCCTAGGGGTGCCCTAGCCTGAAGGCTAGGGGAGCCCTAGCCTTAGCCTAGGGGAGCCTAAAGCCTAGGGGTGCCCTAGCCTGAAGGCTAGGGGAGCCCTAGCCTTAGCCTAGGGGAGCCCTAGCCTAAAGCCTAGGGGTGCCCTAGCCTGAAGGCTAGGGGAGCCCTAGCCTTAGCCTAGGGGAGCCTAAAGCCTAGGGGTGCCCTAGCCTGAAGGTAGGGGAGCCCTAGCCTTAGCCTAGGGGAGCCCTAGCCTAAAGCCTAGGAGTGCCCTAGCCTGAAGGCTAGGGGAGCCCTAGCCTTAACCTAGGGGAGCCTAAAGCCTTGGGGTGCCCTAGCCTGAAGGCTCGGGGAGACCTAGCCTTAGCCTAGGGGAGCCCTAGCCTTAAGCCGAGGGGTGCCCTAGCCTGAAGGCTAGGGCAGCCCTAGCCTTAGCCTAGGGGAGCCTAAAGCCTAGGGGTGCCCTAGCCTGAAGGCTAGGGGAGCCCTAGCCTTAGCCTAGGGGAGCCCTAGCCTAAAGCCTAGGGGTGCCCTATCCTGAAGGTTAGGGGAGCCCTAGCCTTAGCCTAGGGGAGCCTAAAGCCTAGGGGTGCCCTAGCCTGAAGTCTAGGGGAGCCCTAGCCTTAGCCTAGGGGAGCCCTAGCCTAAAGCCTAGGGGTTCCCTAGCATGAAGGCTAGGGGAGCCCTAGCCTTAGCCTAGGGGAGCCTAAAGCCTAGGGGTGCTCTAGCCTGAAGGCTAGTTGAGCCCTAGCCTTAGCCTAGGGGAGCCCTAGCCTAAAGCCTAGGGGTGCCCTAACCTGAAGGCTAGGGGAGCCCTAGCCTTAGCCTAGGGGTGCCTAAAGCCTAGGGGTACCCTAGCCTGAAGGCTAGGGGAGCCCTAGCCTTAGCCTAGGGGTGCCTAAAGCCTAGGGGTGCCCTAGCCTGAAGGCTAGGGGAGCCCTAGCCTTAGCCTAGGGGTGCCCTAGCCTAAAGCCTAGAGGTGCCCTAGCCTGAAGGCTAGGGGAGCCCTAGCCTTAGCCTAGGGGAGCCTAAAGCCTAGGGGTGCCCTAGCCTGAAGGCTAGGGGAGCCCTAGCCTTAGCCTAGGGGAGCCTAAAGCCTAGGAGTGCCCTAGCCTGAAGGCTAGGGGAGCCCTAGCCATAGCCTAGGGGAGCCCTAGCCTAAAGCCTAGGGGTGCCCTAGCCTGAAGGCTAGGGGAGCCCTAGCCTTAGCCTAGGGGAGCCCTAGCCTAAAGCCTAGGGATGCCCAGCCTGAAGGCTAGGGGAGCCCTAGCCTTAGCCTAGGGGAGCCTAAAGCCTAGGGGTGCCCTAGCCTCAAGGCTAGGGGAGCCATAGCCTTAGCCTAGGGGAGCCTAAAGCCTAGGGGTGCCCTAGCCTGAAGGCTAGGGGAGCCCTAGCCTTAGCCTAGGGGAGCCTGAAGCCTAGGGGTGCCCTAGCATTAAGGCTAGGGGAGCCCTAGCCTGAAGGATAGGGGAGCCTAAAGCCTAGGGGTGCCCTAGCCTGAAGGCTAGGGGAGCACTAGCCTGAAGGTTAGGGGAGCCCTAGCCTTAGCCTAGGGGAGCCTAAAGCCTAGGGGTCCACTAGCTTGAAGGCTAGGGGAGCCCTAGCCTGAAGGCTAGGGGAGCCTAAAGTCTAGGGGTGCCGTAGCCTGAAGGCTAGGGGAGCCCTAGCCTTAGCCTAGGGGAGCCTAAAGCCAAGGGGAACCCTAGCCTGAAGTCTAGCGGAGCCTAAAGCCTAGGGGTGCCCTAGCCTGAAGGCTAGGGGAGCCCTAGCCTTAGCCTAGGGGAGCCTAAAGCCTAGGGGTGCACAAGCCTGAAGGCTAGGGGAGCCCTAGCCTTAAGGCTACGGGAGCCTAAAGCCTAGGGGTGCCCTAGCGTGAAGGCTAGGGGAGGCCTAGCCTTAGCCTAGGGGAGCCTAAAGCCTAGGGGTGCCCTAGCCTGAAGGCTAGGGGAGCCCTAGCCTTAGCCTAGGGGAGCCTAAAGCCTAGGAGTGCCCTAGCCTGAAGGCTAGGGGAGCCCTAGCCATAGCCTAGGGGAGCCCTAGCCTAAAGCCTAGGGGTGCCCTAGCCTGAAGGCTAGGGGAGCCCTAGCCTTAGCCTAGGGGAGCCCTAGCCTAAAGCCTAGGGATGCCCAGCCTGAAGGCTAGGGGAGCCCTAGCCTTAGCCTAGGGGAGCCTAAAGCCTAGGGGTGCCCTAGCCTCAAGGCTAGGGGAGCCATAGCCTTAGCCTAGGGGAGCCTAAAGCCTAGGGGTGCCCTAGCCTGAAGGCTAGGGGAGCCCTAGCCTTAGCCTAGGGGAGCCTGAAGCCTAGGGGTGACCTAGCATTAAGGCTAGGGGAGCCCTAGCCTGAAGGATAGGGGAGCCTAAAGCCTAGGGGTGCCCTAGCCTGAAGGCTAGGGGAGCACTAGCCTGAAGGTTAGGGGAGCCCTAGCCTTAGCCTAGGGGAGCCTAAAGCCTAGGGGTCCACTAGCTTGAAGGCTAGGGGAGCCCTAGCCTGAAGGCTAGGGGAGCCTAAAGTCTAGGGGTGCCGTAGCCTGAAGGCTAGGGGAGCCCTAGCCTTAGCCTAGGGGAGCCTAAAGCCAAGGGGAACCCTAGCCTGAAGTCTAGCGGAGCCTAAAGCCTAGGGGTGCCCTAGCCTGAAGGCTAGGGGAGCCCTAGCCTTAGCCTAGGGGAGCCTAAAGCCTAGGGGTGCACAAGCCTGAAGGCTAGGGGAGCCCTAGCCTTAAGGCTACGGGAGCCTAAAGCCTAGGGGTGCCCTAGCGTGAAGGCTAGGGGAGGCCTAGCCTTAGCCTAGGGGAGCCTAAAGCCTAGGGGTGCCCTCGACTGAAGGCTAGGGGAGCCTAAACCTAGGGGTGCCCTAGCCTGAAGGCTAGGGGAGCCCTAGCCTGAAGACTAGGGGAGCCTAAAGCCTAGGGGTGCCCTAGCCTGAAGGCTAGGTGAGCCCTGGCATTAGCCTAGGGGAGCCTAAAGCCTAGGGGTGCCCTAGCCTGAAGGCTAGGGGAGCCTAAAGCCTAGGGGTGCCCTAGCCTGAAGGCTAGGGGAGCCCTAGCCTTAGCCTAGGGGAGCCTAAAGCCTAGGGGTGCCCTAGCCTGAAAGCTAGGGGAGCCTAAAGCCTAGGGGTGCCCTAGCCTGAAGGGTAGGAGAGCCCTAGCCTTAGCCTAGGGGAGCCTAAAGCCTAGGGTGCCCTAGCCTGAAGGCTAGGGGAGCCCTAGCCTTCAGCCTAGGGGAGCCTAAAGCCTAGGGGTGCCCTAGCCTAAAGGCTAGGGGAGCCTAAAGCCTAGGGGTGCCCTAGCCTGAAGGCTAGGAGAGCCCTAGCCTTAGCCTAGGGGAGCCTAAAGCCTAGGGTGCCCTAGCCTGAAGGCTAGGGGAGCCTAAAGCCTAGGGGTGCCCTAGCCTGAAGGCTAGGGGAGCCCTAGCCTTAGCCTAGGGGAGCCTAAAGCCTAGGGTGCCCTAGCCTGAAGGCTAGGGGAGCCCTAGCCTTAGCCTAGGGGAGCCTTAGCCTAAAGCCTAGGGGTACCCTCGCCTGAAGGCTAGGGGAGCCCTAGCCTTAGCCTAGGGCAGCCTAAAGCCTAGGGGTGCCCTAGCCTGAAGGCTAGGGGAGCCCTAGCCTTAGCCTAGGGGTGCCCTAGCCTGAAGGCTAGGGGAGCCCTAGCCTTAGCTTAGGGGAGCCCTAGCCTAAAGCCTAGGGGTGCCCTAGCCTGAAGGCTAGGGGAGCGCTAGCCTTAGCCTATGGGAGCCTAAAGCCTAGGGGTACCCTAGCCTGAAGGCTAGGGGGGCCCTAGCCTTAGCCTAGGGGTGCCCTAGCCTAAAGCCTAGGGGTGCCCTAGCCTGAAGGCTAGGGGAGCCCTAGCCTTAGCCTAGGGGAGCCTAAAGCCTAGGGGTGCCCTAGCCTGAAGGCTAGGGGACCCTAGCCTTAGCCTAGGGGAGTCCTAGCCTAAAGCCTAGGGGTGCCCTACCCTGAAGGCTAGGGGAGCTCTAGCCTTAGCCTAGGGGAGCCCTAGCCTAAAGCCTAGGGGTTCCCTAGCCTGAAGACTAGGGGAGCCTAAAGCCTAGGGGTGCCCTAGTCTGAAGGCTAGGTGAGCCCTGGCATTAGCCTAGGGGAGCCTAAAGCCTAGGGGTGCCCTAGCCTGAAGGCTAGGGGAGCCTAAAGTCTAGGGGTGCCCTAGCCTGAAAGCTAGGGGAGCCTAAAGCCTAGGGGTGCCCTAGCCTGAAGGCTAGGAGAGCCCTAGCCTTAGCCTAGGGGAGCCTAAAGCCTAGGGTTCCCTAGCCTGAAGGCTAGGGGAGCCCTAGCCTTCAGCCTAGGGGATCCTAAAACCTAGGGGTGCCCTAGCCTGAAGGCTAGGGAGCCTAAAGCCTAGGGGTGCCCTAGCCTGAAGGCTAGGGGAGCCCTAGCCTTAGCCTAGGGGAGCCTAAAGCCTAGGGTGCCCTAGCCTGAAGGCTAGGGGAGCCCTAGCCTTAGCCTAGGGGAGCCTTAGCATAAAGCCTAGGGGTGCCCTCGCCTGAAGGCTAGGGGAGCCCTAGCCTTAGCCTAGGGGAGCCTAAAGCCTAGGGGTGCCCTAGCCTGCAGGCTAGGGGACCCTAGCCTTAGCCTAGGGGAGTCCTAGCCTAAAGCCTAGGGGTGCCCTAGCCTGAAGGCTAGGGGAGCCCTAGCCTTAGCCTAGGGGAGCCTAAAGCCTAGGGGTGCCCTAGCCTGAAGGCTAGGGGAGCCCTAGCCTTAGCCTAGGGGTGCCCTAGCCTGAAGGCTAGGGGAGCCCTAGCCTTAGCCTAGGGGAGCCCTAGCCTAAAGCCTAGGGGTGCCCTAGCCTGAAGGCTAGGGGAGCCCTAGCCTTAGCCAAGGGGAGCCTAAGGCCTAGGGGTACCCTAGCCTGAAGGCTAGGGGGGCCCTAGCCTTAGCCTAGGGGTGCCCTAGCCTAAAGCCTAGGGGTGCCCTAGCCTGAAGGCTAGGGGAGCCCTAGCCTTAGCCTAGGGGAGCCTAAAGCCTAGGGGTGCCCTAGCCTGAAGGCTAGGGGACCCTAGCCTTAGCCTAGGGGAGTCCTAGCCTAAAGCCTAGGGGTGCCCTAGCCTGAAGGCTAGGGGAGCTCTAGCCTTAGCCTAGGGGAGCCCTAGCCTAAAGCCTAGGGGTTCCCTAGCCTGAAGGCTAGGGGAGCCCTAGCCTTAGCCTAGGGGAACCTAAAGCCTAGGGGTGCCCTAGCCTGAATGCTAGGGGAGCCCTAGCCTTAGCTTAGGGGAGCCCTAGCCTAAAGCCTAGGGGTGCCCGAGCCTGAAGGCTAGGGGAGCCCTAGCCTTATCCTAGGGGAGCCTAAAAGCCTAGGGGTGCCCTAGCCTGAAGGCTAGGTGAGCCCTAGCCTTAGCCTAGGGGAGCCCTAGCCTAAAGCCTAGGGGTGCCCTAGCCTGAAGGCTAGGGGAGCCCTAGCCTTAGCCTAGGGGTGCCTAAAGCCTAGGGGTGCCCTAGCCTGAAGGCCAAGGGAGCCCTAGCCTTAGCCTAGGGGAGCCCTAGTCTAAAGCTTAGGGGTGCCCTAGCCTGAAGGCTAGGGGAGCCCTAGCCTTAGCCTAGGGGAGCCTAAAGCCTAGGGGTGCCCTAGCCTGAAGGCTAGGGGAGCCCTAGCCTTAGCCTAGGGGAGCCTAAAGCCTAGGGGTGCCCTAGCCTGAAGGCTAGGTGAGCCCTAGCCTTAGCCTAGGGGAAGCCTAAAGCCTAGTGGTCCCCTAGCATGAAGGCTAGGGGAGCCCAAGCCTTAGCCTAGGGGAGCCCTAGCCTAAAGCCTAGGGTGCCCTAGCCTGAAGGCTAGGGGAGCCCTACCCTTAGCCTAGGGGAGCCTAAAGCCTAGGGGTCCCCTAGCCTCAAGGCTAGGGGAGCCATAGCCTTAGCCTAGGGGAGCCTAAAGCCTAGGGGTGCCCTAGCCTGAAGGCTAGGGGAGCCCTAGCCTTAGCCTAGGGGAGCCTAAAGCCTAGGGGTGCCCTAGGATTAAGGCTAGGGGAGCCCTAGCCTGAAGGATAGGGGAGCCTAAAGCCTAGGGGTGCCCTAGCCTGAAGGCTAGGGGAGCACTAGCCTGAAGGCTAGGGGAGCCCTAGCCTTAGCCTAGGGGAGCCTAAAGCCTAGGGGTCCACTAGCTTGAAGGCTAGGGAGCCCTAGCCTGAAGGTAGGGGAGCCTAAAGCCTAGGGGTGCCCTAGCCTGAAGGCTAGGGGAGCCCTAGCCTTAGCCTAGGGGAGCCTAAAGCCTAGGGGTGCACAAGCCTGAAGGCTAGGGGAGCCCTAGCCTTAAGGCTAGGGGAGCCTAAAGCCTAGGGGTGCCCTAGCGTGAAGGCTAGGGGAGGCCTTGCCTTAGCCTAGGGGAGCCTAAAGCCTAGGGTGCCCTCGACTGAAGGCTAGGGGAGCCTAAACCTAGGGGTGCCCTAGCCTGAAGGCTAGGGGGAGCCCTAGCCTGAAGGCTAGGGGAGCCCTAGCCTGAAGACTAGGGGAGCCTAAAGCCTAGGGGTGCCCTAGCCTGAAGGCTAGGTGAGCCCTGGCATTAGCCTAGGGGAGCCTAAAGCCTAGGGGTGCCCTAGCCTGAAGGCTAGGGGAGCCTAAAGCCTAGGGGTGCCCTAGCCTGAAGGCTAGGGGAGCCCTAGCCTTCAGCCTAGGGGAGCCTAAAGCCTAGGGGTGCCCTAGACTACAGGCTAGGGGAGCCTAAAGCCTAGGGGTGCCCTAGCCTGAAGGCTAGGAGAGCCCTAGCCTTAGCCTAGGGGAGCCTAAAGCCTAGGGTGCCCTAGCCTGAAGGCTAGGGGAGCCTAAAGCCTAGGGGTGCCCTAGCCTGAAGGCTAGGGGAGCCCTAGCCTTAGCCTAGGGGAGCCTAAATCCTAGGGTGCCCTAGCCTGAAGGCTAGGGGAGCCCTAGCCTTAGCCTAGGGGAAGCCTTAGCCTAAAGCCTAGGGGTGCCCTCGCCTGAAGGCTAGGGGAGCCCTAGCCTTAGCCTAGGGGAGCCTAAAGCCTAGGGGTGCCCTAGCCTGAAGGCTAGGGGACCCTAGCCTTAGCCTAGGGGAGTCCTAGCCTAAAGCCTAGGGGTGCCCTAGCCTGAAGGCTAGGGAGCCCTAGCCTTAGCCTAGGGGAGCCTAAAGCCTAGGGGTGCCCTAGCCAGAAGGCTAGGGGAGCCCTAGCCTTAGCCTAGGGGTGCCCTAGCTGAAGGCTAGGGGAGCCCTAGCCTTAGCCTAGGGGAGCCCTAGCCTAAAGCCTAGGGGTGCCCTAGCCTGAAGGCTAGGGGAGCCCTAGCCTTAGCCTAGGGGAGCCTAAAGCCTAGGGGTACCCTAGCCTGAAGGCTAGGGGGCGCCCTAGCCTTAGCCTAGGGGTGCCCTAGCCTAAAGCATAGGGGTTCCCTAGCCTGAAGGCTAGGGGAGCCCTAGCCTTAGCCTAGGGGAGCCTAAAGCCTAGGGGTGCCCTAGCCTGAAGGCTAGGGGACCGTAGCCTTAGCCTAGGGGAGTCCTAACCTAAAGCCTAGGGGTGCCCTAGCCTGAAGGCTAGGGGAGCTCTAGCCTTAGCCTAGGGAGCCCTAGCCTAAAGCCTAGGGGTTCCCTAGCCTGAAGGCTAGGGGAGCCCAAGCCTTAGCCTAGGGGAACCTAAAGCCTAGGGGTGCCCTAGCCTGAATGCTAGGGGAGCCCTAGCCTTAGCTTAGGGGAGCCCTAGCCTAAAGCCTAGGGGTGCCCGAGCCTGAAGGCTAGGGGAGCCCTAGCCTTATCCTAGGGGGAGCCTAAAGCCTAGGGGTTGCCCTAGCCTGAAGGCTAGGTGAGCCCTAGCCTTAGCCTAGGGGAGCCCTAGCCTAAAGCCTAGGGGTGCCCTAGCCTGAAGGCTAGGGGAGCCCTAGCCTTAGCCTAGGGGTGCCTAAAGCCTAGGGGTGCCCTAGCCTGAAGGCTAGGGGAGCCCTAGCCTTAGCCTAGGGGAGCCTAGCCTAAAGCCTAGGGGTGCCCTAGCCTGAAAGCTAGGGGAGCCCTAGCCTTAGCCTAGGGGAGCCTAAAGCCTAGGGGTGCCCTAGCCTGAAGGCTAGGGGAGCCCTAGCCTTAGCCTAGGGGAGCCTAAAGCCTACTGGTGCCCTAGCCTGAAGGCTAGGGGAGCCCTAGCCTTAGCCTAGGGGAAGCCTAAAGCCTAGGGGTCCCCTAGCCTGAAGGCTAGGGGAGCCCAAGCCTTAGCCTAGGGGAGCCCTAGCCTAAAGCCTAGGGGGTGCCCTAGCCTGAAGGCTAGGGGAGCCCTACCCTTAGCCTAGGGGAGCCTAAAGCCTAGGGGTCCCCTAGCCTGAAGGCTAGGGGAGCCCTAGCCTTAGCCTAGGGGAGCCTTAAACTAAAGCCTAGGGGTGCCCCAGCCTGAAGGCTAGGGGACCCATAGCCTTAGCCTAGGGGAGCCTAAAACCTAGGGGTGCCCTAGCCTGAAGGCTAGGGCGACCCTAGCCTTAGCCTAGGGGAGCCCTAGCCTAAAGCCTAGGGGTGCCCTAGCCTGAAGGCTAGGGACCCTAGCCTTAGCCTAGGGGAGCCTAAAGCCTAGGGGTGCCCTAGCCTGAAGGATAGGGGAGCCCTAGCCTTAGCCTAGGGGAGCCTAAAGCCTAGGGGTGCCCTAGCCTGAAGGCTAGGGGAGCCCTAGCCTTAGCCTAGGGGAGCCCTAGCCTTAGCCTAGGGGAGCCCTAGCCTAAAGGCTAGGGGTGCCCTAGCCTGAAGGCTAGGGGAGCCCTAGCCTTAGCCTAGGGGAGCCTAAAGCCTAGGGGTGCCCTAGCCTGAAGGCTAGGGGGGCCCTAGCCTTAGCCTAGGGGAGCCCAAGCCTAAAGCCTAGGGCTGCCCTAGCCTGAAGGCTAGGGGAGCCCTAGCCTTAGCCTAGGGGAGCCTAAAGCCTAGGGGTGCCCTAGCCTGAAGTCTAGGGGAGCCCTAGCCTTAGCCTAGGGGAGCCCGAGCCTAAAGTCCAGGGGTGCCCTAGCCTGAAGGCTAGGGGAGCCCTAGCCTTAGCCTAGGGGAGCCTAAAGCCTAGGGGTGCCCTAGCCTGAAGGCTAGGGGAGCCCTAGCCTTAGCCTAGGGGAGCCTAAAGCCTAGGGGTGCCCTGGCCTGAAGGCTAGGGGAGCCCTAGCCTTAGCCTAGGGGAGCCTAAAGCCTAGGGGTACCCTAGCCTGAAGGCTAGGGGGGCCCTAGCCTTAGCCTAGGGGTGCCCTAGCCTAAAGCCTAGGGGTGCCCTAGCCTGAAGGCTAGGGGAGCCCTAGCCTTAGCCTAGGGGAGCCTAAAGCCTAGGGGTGCCCTAGCCTGAAGGCTAGGGGACCCTAGCCTTAGCCTAGGGGAGTCCTAGCCTAAAGCCTAGGGGTGCCCTACCCTGAAGGCTAGGGGAGCTCTAGCCTTAGCCTAGGGGAGCCCTAGCCTAAAGCCTAGGGGTTCCCTAGCCTGAAGACTAGGGGAGCCTAAAGCCTAGGGGTGCCCTAGTCTGAAGGCTAGGTGAGCCCTGGCATTAGCCTAGGGGAGCCTAAAGCCTAGGGGTGCCCTAGCCTGAAGGCTAGGGGAGCCTAAAGTCTAGGGGTGCCCTAGCCTGAAAGCTAGGGGAGCCTAAAGCCTAGGGGTGCCCTAGCCTGAAGGCTAGGAGAGCCCTAGCCTTAGCCTAGGGGAGCCTAAAGCCTAGGGTTCCCTAGCCTGAAGGCTAGGGGAGCCCTAGCCTTCAGCCTAGGGGAGCCTAAAACCTAGGGGTGCCCTAGCCTGAAGGCTAGGGAGCCTAAAGCCTAGGGGTGCCCTAGCCTGAAGGCTAGGGGAGCCCTAGCCTTAGCCTAGGGGAGCCTAAAGCCTAGGGTGCCCTAGCCTGAAGGCTAGGGGAGCCCTAGCCTTAGCCTAGGGGAGCCTTAGCATAAAGCCTTGGGGTTCCCTCGCCTGAAGGCTAAGGGAGCCCTAGCCTTAGCCTAGGGGAGCCTAAAGCCTAGGGGTGCCCTAGCCTGCAGGCTAGGGGACCCTAGCCTTAGCCTAGGGGAGTCCTAGCCTAAAGCCTAGGGGTGCCCTAGCCTGAAGGCTAGGGGAGCCCTAGCCTTAGCCTAGGGGAGCCTAAAGCCTAGGGGTGCCCTAGCCTGAAGGCTAGGGGAGCCCTAGCCTTAGCCTAGGGGTGCCCTAGCCTGAAGGCTAGGGGAGCCCTAGCCTTAGCCTAGGGGAGCCCTAGCCTAAAGCCTAGGGGTGCCCTAGCCTGAAGGCTAGGGGAGCCCTAGCCTTAGCCAAGGGGAGCCTAAGGCCTAGGGGTACCCTAGCCTGAAGGCTAGGGGGGCCCTAGCCTTAGCCTAGGGGTGCCCTAGCCTAAAGCCTAGGGGTGCCCTAGCCTGAAGGCTAGGGGAGCCCTAGCCTTAGCCTAGGGGAGCCTAAAGCCTAGGGGTGCCCTAGCCTGAAGGCTAGGGGACCCTAGCCTTAGCCTAGGGGAGTCCTAGCCTAAAGCCTAGGGGTGCCCTAGCCTGAAGGCTAGGGGAGCTCTAGCCTTAGCCTAGGGGAGCCCTAGCCTAAAGCCTAGGGGTTCCCTAGCCTGAAGGCTAGGGGAGCCCTAGCCTTAGCCTAGGGGAACCTAAAGCCTAGGGGTGCCCTAGCCTGAATGCTAGGGGAGCCCTAGCCTTAGCTTAGGGGAGCCCTAGCCTAAAGCCTAGGGGTGCCCGAGCCTGAAGGCTAGGGGAGCCCTAGCCTTATCCTAGGGGAGCCTAAAGCCTAGGGGTGCCCTAGCCTGAAGGCTAGGTGAGCCCTAGCCTTAGCCTAGGGGAGCCCTAGCCTAAAGCCTAGGGGTGCCCTAGCCTGAAGGCTAGGGGAGCCCTAGCCTTAGCCTAGGGGTGCCTAAAGCCTAGGGGTGCCCTAGCCTGAAGGCTAGGGGAGCCCTAGCCTTAGCCTAGGGGAGCCCTAGTCTAAAGCTTAGGGGTGCCCTAGCCTGAAGGCTAGGGGAGCCCTAGCCTTAGCCTAGGGGAGCCTAAAGCCTAGGGGTGCCCTAGCCTGAAGGCTAGGGGAGCCCTAGCCTTAGCCTAGGGGAGCCTAAAGCCTAGGGGTGCCCTAGCCTGAAGGCTAGGTGAGCCCTAGCCTTAGCCTAGGGGAAGCCTAAAGCCTAGTGGTCCCCTAGCATGAAGGCTAGGGGAGCCCAAGCCTTAGCCTAGGGGAGCCCTAGCCTAAAGCCTAGGGGTGCCCTAGCCTGAAGGCTAGGGGAGCCCTACCCTTAGCCTAGGGGAGCCTAAAGCCTAGGGGTCCACTAGCCTCAAGGCTAGGGGAGCCATAGCCTTAACCTAGGGGAGCCTAAAGCCTAGGGGTGCCCTAGCCTGAAGGCTAGGGGAGCCCTAGCCTTAGCCTAGGGGAGCCTAAAGCCTAGGGGTGCCCTAGGATTAAGGCTAGGGGAGCCCTAGCCTGAAGGATAGGGGAGCCTAAAGCCTAGGGGTGCCCTAGCCTGAAGGCTAGGGGAGCACTAGCCTGAAGGCTAGGGGAGCCCTAGCCTTAGCCTAGGGGAGCCTAAAGCCTAGGGGTCCACTAGCTTGAAGGCTAGGGGAGCCCTAGCCTGAAGGTAGGGGAGCCTAAAGCCTAGGGGTGCCCTAGCCTGAAGGCTAGGGGAGCCCTAGCCTTAGCCTAGGGGAGCCTAAAGCCTAGGGGTGCACAAGCCTGAAGGCTAGGGGAGCCCTAGCCTTAAGGCTAGGGGAGCCTAAAGCCTAGGGTTGCCCTAGCGTGAAGGCTAGGGGAGGCCTTGCCTTAGCCTAGGGGAGCCTAAAGCCTAGGGGTGCCCTCGACTGAAGGCTAGGGGAGCCTAAACCTAGGGGTGCCCTAGCCTGAAGGCTAGGGGAGCCCTAGCCTGAAGACTAGGGGAGCCTAAAGCCTAGGGGTGCCCTAGCCTGAAGGCTAGGTGAGCCCTGGCATTAGCCTAGCGGAGCCTAAAGCCTAGGGGTGCCCTAGCCTGAAGGCTAGGGGAGCCTAAAGCCTAGGGGTGCCCTAGCCTGAAGGCTAGGGGAGCCCTAGCCTTCAGCCTAGGGGAGCCTAAAGCCTAGGGGTGCCCTAGACTACAGGCTAGGGGAGCCTAAAGCCTAGGGGTGCCCTAGCCTGAAGGCTAGGAGAGCCCTAGCCTTAGCCTAGGGGAGCCTAAAGCCTAGGGTGCCCTAGCCTGAAGGCTAGGGGAGCCTAAAGCCTAGGGGTGCCCTAGCCTGAAGGCTAGGGGAGCCCTAGCCTTAGCCTAGGGGAGCCTAAATCCTAGGGTGCCCTAGCCTGAAGGCTAGGGGAGCCCTAGCCTTAGCCTAGGGGAGCCTTAGCCTAAAGCCTAGGGGTGCCCTCGCCTGAAGGCTAGGGGAGCCCTAGCCTTAGCCTAGGGGAGCCTAAAGCCTAGGGGTGCCCTAGCCTGAAGGCTAGGGGACCCTAGCCTTAGCCTAGGGGAGTCCTAGCCTAAAGCCTAGGGGTGCCCTAGCCTGAAGGCTAGGGGAGCCCTAGCCTTAGCCTAGGGGAGCCTAAAGCCTAGGGGTGCCCTAGCCAGAAGGCTAGGGGAGCCCTAGCCTTAGCCTAGGGGTGCCCTAGCCTGAAGGCTAGGGGGAGCCCTAGCCTTAGCCTAGGGGAGCCCTAGCCTAAAGCCTAGGGGTGCCCTAGCCTGAAGGCTAGGGGAGCCCTAGCCTTAGCCTAGGGGAGCCTAAAGCCTAGGGGTACCCTAGCCTGAAGGCTAGGGGCGCCCTAGCCTTAGCCTAGGGGTGCCCTAGCCTAAAGCATAGGGGTTCCCTAGCCTGAAGGCTAGGGGAGCCCTAGCCTTAGCCTAGGGGAGCCTAAAGCCTAGGGGTGCCCTAGCCTGAAGGCTAGGGGACCCTAGCCTTAGCCTAGGGGAGTCCTAACCTAAAGCCTAGGGGTGCCCTAGCCTGAAGGCTAGGGGAGCTCTAGCCTTAGCCTAGGGGAGCCCTAGCCTAAAGCCTAGGGGTTCCCTAGCCTGAAGGCTAGGGGAGCCCTAGCCTTAGCCTAGGGGAACCTAAAGCCTAGGGGTGCCCTAGCCTGAATGCTAGGGGAGCCCTAGCCTTAGCTTAGGGGAGCCCTAGCCTAAAGCCTAGGGGTGCCCGAGCCTGAAGGCTAGGGGAGCCCTAGCCTTATCCTAGGGGAGCCTAAAGCCTAGGGGTGCCCTAGCCTGAAGGCTAGGTGAGCCCTAGCCTTAGCCTAGGGGAGCCCTAGCCTAAAGCCTAGGGGTGCCCTAGCCTGAAGGCTAGGGGAGCCCTAGCCTTAGCCTAGGGGTGCCTAAAGCCTAGGGGTGCCCTAGCCTGAAGGCTAGGGGAGCCCTAGCCTTAGCCTAGGGGAGCCCTAGCCTAAAGCCTAGGGGTGCCCTAGCCTGAAAGCTAGGGGAGCCCTAGCCTTAGCCTAGGGGAGCCTAAAGCCTAGGGGTGCCCTAGCCTGAAGGCTAGGGGAGCCCTAGCCTTAGCCTAGGGGAGCCTAAAGCCTACTGGTGCCCTAGCCTGAAGGCTAGGGGAGCCCTAGCCTTAGCCTAGGGGAAGCCTAAAGCCTAGGGGTCCCCTAGCCTGAAGGCTAGGGGAGCCCAAGCCTTAGCCTAGGGGAGCCCTAGCCTAAAGCCTAGGGGTGCCCTAGCCTGAAGGCTAGGGGAGCCCTACCCTTAGCCTAGGGGAGCCTAAAGCCTAGGGGTCCCCTAGCCTGAAGGCTAGGGGAGCCCTAGCCTTAGCCTAGGGGAGCCTTAAACTAAAGCCTAGGGGTGCCCCAGCCTGAAGGCTAGGGGACCCATAGCCTTAGCCTAGGGGAGCCTAAAACCTAGGGGTGCCCTAGCCTGAAGGCTAGGGCGACCCTAGCCTTAGCCTAGGGGAGCCCTAGCCTAAAGCCTAGGGGTGCCCTAGCCTGAAGGCTAGGGGACCCTAGCCTTAGCCTAGGGGAGCCTAAAGCCTAGGGGTGCCCTAGCCTGAAGGATAGGGGAGCCCTAGCCTTAGCCTAGGGGAGCCTAAAGCCTAGGGGTGCCCTAGCCTGAAGGCTAGGGGAGCCCTAGCCTTAGCCTAGGGGAGCCCTAGCCTTAGCCTAGGGGAGCCCTAGCCTAAAGGCTAGGGGTGCCCCTAGCCTGAAGGCTAGGGGAGCCCTAGCCTTAGCCTAGGGGAGCCTAAAGCCTAGGGGTGCCCTAGCCTGAAGGCTAGGGGGGCCCTAGCCTTAGCCTAGGGGAGCCCAAGCCTAAAGCCTAGGGCTGCCCTAGCCTGAAGGCTAGGGGAGCCCTAGCCTTAGCCTAGGGGAGCCTAAAGCCTAGGGGTGCCCTAGCCTGAAGTCTAGGGGAGCCCTAGCCTTAGCCTAGGGGAGCCCGAGCCTAAAGTCCAGGGGTGCCCTAGCCTGAAGGCTAGGGGAGCCCTAGCCTTAGCCTAGGGGAGCCTAAAGCCTAGGGGTGCCCTAGCCTGAAGGCTAGGGGAGCCCTAGCATTAGCCTAGGGGAGCCTAAAGCCTAGGGGTGCCCTGGCCTGAAGGCTAGGGGAGCCCTAGCCTTAGCCTAGGGGAGCCTAAAGCCTAGGGGTGCCCTAGCCTGAAGGCTAGGGGAGCCCTAGCCTTAGCCTAGGGGAGCCCTAGCCTAAAGCCTAGGGGTGCCCTAGCCTGAAGGCTAGGGGAGCCCTAGCCTTAGCCTAGGGGAGCCCTAGCCTAAAGCCTAGGGGTGCCCTAGCCTGAAGGCTAGGGGAGCCCTAGCCTTAGCCTAGGGGAGCCATAGCCTAAAGCCTAGGGTTGCCCTAGCCTGAAGGCTAGGGGAGCCCTAGGCTTAGCCTAGGGGAGCCTAAAGCCTAGGGGTGCCCTAGCCTGAAGGCTAGGGGAGCCCTAGCCTTAGCCTAGGGGAAGCCTAAAGCCTAGGGGTCCCCTAGCCTGAAGGCTAGGGGAGCCCAAGCCTTAGCCTAGGGGAGCCCTAGCCTAAAGCCTAGGGGTGCCCTAGCCTGAAGGCTTGGGGAGCCCTAGCCTTAGCCTAGGGGAACCTAAAGCCTAGGGGTGCCCTAGCCTGAAGGCTAGGGGAGCCCTAGCCTTAGCCTAGGGGAGCCTTAGCCTAAAGCCTAGGGGTGCCCTAGCCTGAAGGCTAGGGGACCCATAGCCTTAGCCTAGGGGAGCCTAAAGCCTAGGGGTGCCCTAGCCTGAAGGCTAGGGGACCCTAGCCTTAGCCTAGGGGAGCCCTAGCCTAAAGCCTAGGGGTGCCCTAGCCTGAAGGCTAGGGGACCCTAGCCTTAGCCTAGGGGAGCCTAAAGCCTAGGGGTTCCCTAGCCTGAAGGCTAGGGGAGCCCTAGCCTTAGCCTAGGGGAGCCTAAAGCCTAGGGGTGCCCTAGCCTGAAGGCTAGGGGAGCCCTAGCCTTAGCCTAGGGGAGCCCTAGCCTAAAGCCTAGGGGTGCCCTAGCCTGAAGGCTAGGGGAGCCCTAGCCTTAGCCTAGGGGAGCCTAAAGCCTAGGGGTGCCCTAGCCTGAAGGCTAGGGGGGCCCTAGCCTTAGCCTAGGGGAGCCCTAGCCTAAAGCCTAGGGGTGCCCTAGCCTGAAGGCTAGGGGAGCCCTAGCCTTAGCCTAGGGGAGCCTAAACCCTATGCGTGCCCTAGCCTGAAGGCTAGGGGAGCCCTAGCCTTAGCCTAGGGGAGCCCGAGCCTAAAGCCTAGGGGTGCCCTAGCCTGAAGGCTAGGCAGCCCTAGCCTTAGCCTAGGGGAGCCTAAAGCCTAGGGGTGCCCTAGCCTGAAGGCTAGGTGAGCCCAAGCCTTAGCCTAGGGGAGCCCTAGCCTAAAGCCTAGGGGTTCCCTAGCCTGAAGGCTAGGGGAGCCCTAGCCTTAGGCTAGGGGAGCCTAAAGCCTTGGGGTGCCCTAGCCTGAAGGCTAGGGGAGCCCTAGCCTTAGTCTAGGGGAGCCCTAGCCTAAAGCCAAGGGGTGCCCTAGCCTGAAGGCTAGGGGAACCCTAGCCTTAGCCTAGGGGAGCCTAAAGCCTAGGGGTGCCCTAGCCTGAAGGCTAGGGGAGCCCTAGCCTTAGCCTAGGGGAGCCCTAGCCTAAAGCCTAGGGGTGCCCTAGCCTGAAGGCTAGGGGAGCCATAGCCTTAGCCTAGGGTAGCCTAAAGCCTAGGGGTGCCCTAGCCTGAAGGCTAGGGGAGCTCTAGCCTTAGCCTAGGGGTGCCCTAGCCTAAAGCCTAGGGGTTCCCTAGCCTGAAGGCTAGGGGAGCCCTAGCCTTAGACTAGGGGAACCTAAAGCCTAGGGGTGCCCTAGCCTCAAGGCTAGGGTAGCCCTAGCCTTAGCCTAGGGGAGCCCTAGCCTAAAGCCTAGGGGTGCCCGAGCCTGAAGGCTTGGGGAGCCCTAGCCTTAGCCTAGGGGAGCCTAAAGCCTAGGGGTGCCCTAGCCTGAAGGCTAGGTGAGCCCTAGCCTTAGCCTAGGAGAGCCCTAGCCTAAAGCCTAGGGGTGCCCTAGCCTGAATGCTAGGGGAGCCCTAGCCTTAGCCTAGGGGTGCCTAAAGCCTAGGGGTGCCCTAGCCTGAAGGCTAGGGGAGCCCTAGCCTTAGCCTAGGGGAGCCCTAGCCTAAAGCCTAGGGGTGCCCTAGCCTGAAGGCTAGGGGAGCCCTAGCCTTAGCCTAGGGGAGCCTAAAGCCTAGGGGTGCCCTAGCCTGAAGGCTAGGGGAGCCCTAGCCTTAGCCTAGGGGAGCCTAAAGCCTAGGGGTGCCCTAGCCTGAAGGCTAGGGGAGCCCTAGCCTTAGCCTAGGGGAGCCCTAGCCTAAAGCCTAGGGGTGCCCTAGCCTGAAGGCTAGGGGAGCCCTAGCCTTAGCCTAGGGGGAGCCATAGCCTAAAGCCTAGGGGTGGCCTAGCCTGAAGGCTAGGGGAGCCCTAGCCTTAGCCTAGGGGAGCCGAAAGCCTAGGGGTGCCCTAGCCTGAAGTCTAGGGGAGCCCTAGCCTTAGCCTAGGGGAGCCTAAAGCCTAGGGGTGCCCTAGCCTGAAGGCTAGGGGAGCCCTAGCCTTAGCCTAGGGGAGCCTAAAGCCTAGGGGTGCCCTAGCCTTAAGGCTAGGGGAAGCCTAGCCTGAAGGATAGGGGAGCCTAAAGCCTAGGGGTGCCCTAGCCTGAAGGCTAGGGGAGCACTAGCCTGAAGGCTAGGGGAGCCTAAAGCCTAGGGGTGCCCTAGCCTGAAGGCTAGGGGAGCGATAGCCTGAAGGCTAGGGGAGCCTAAAGCCTAGGGGTGCCCTAGCCTGAAGGCTCGGGGAGCCCTAGCCTTAGCCTAGGGGAGCCTAAAGCCTAGGGGTGCCCTAGCCTGAAGGCTAGGGGAGCCTAAAGCCTAGGGGTGCCCTAGCCTGAAGGCTAGGGGAGCCCTAGCCTTAGCCTAGGGGAGCCTAAAGCCTAGGGGTGCCCTAGTCTGAAAGCTAGGGGAGCCTAAAACCTAGGGGTGCCCTAGCCTGAAGGCTAGGAGAGCCCTAGTCTTAGCCTAGGGGAGCCTAAAGCCTAGGGTGCCCTAGCCCGAAGGCTAGGGGAGCCCTAGCCTGAAGGTTAGGGGAGCCTAAAGCCTAGGGGTGCCCTAGCCTGAAGGCTAGGGGAGCCCTAGCCTTAGCCTAGGGGAGCCTAAAGCCTAGGGGTGCCCTAGCCTGAAGGCTAGGGGAGCCTAAAGCCTAGGGGTGCCTTAGCCTGAAGGCTAGGGGAGCCTAAAGCCTAGGGGTGTCCTAACCTGAAGTCTAGGGGAGCCCTAGCCTTATCCTAGGGGAGCTAAAGCCTAGGGGTGCCCTAGCCTGAAGGCTAGGGGAGCCCTAGCCGGAAGGTTAGCGGAGCCTAAAGCCTAGGGGTGCCCTAGCCTGAAGGCTAGGGAGCCCTAGCTTAGCCTAGGGGAGCCTAAAGCCTAGGGGTGCCCTAGCCTGCAGGCGATGGTAGCCTAAAGCCTAGGGGTGCCCTAGCCTGAAGGCTAGGGGAGCAATAGCCTTATCCTAGGGGAGCCTAAAGCCTAGGGGTGCCCTAGCCTGAAGGCTATGGGAGCCCTAGCCTGAAGCCTAGGGGAGCCTGAAGCCTAGGGGTGCCCTATCCTGAAGGCTAGTGGAGCCCTACCCTTAGCCTAGGGGAGCCTAAAGCCTAGGGTTGCCCTAGCCTGAAGGCTAGGGAGTCCTAGCCTGAAGGCTAGGGGAGCATAAAGCCTAAGGGTGCCCTAGCCTGAAGGCTAGGGGAGCCCTAGCCTTAGCCTAGGGGAGCCTAAAGCCTAGGGGTGCCCTAGCCTGAAGGCTAGGGGAGCCCTAGCCTGAAGGCTAGGGGAGCCTAAAGCCTAGGGTTGCCCTAGCCTTAAGGCGAGGGGAGCCCTAGCCTTAGCCTAGGGGAGCCTAAAGCCTAGGAGTGCCCTAGCCTGAAGGCTAGGGGAGCCCTACCTGAAGGCTAGGGGAGCCTAAAGCCTAGTGGTGACCTAGCCTGAAGGCTAGGGGAGCCCGAGCCTGAAGGCTAGGGGAGTCTAAAGCCTAGGGGTGCCCTAGCCTGAAGGCTAGGGTAGCCCTAGCCTGAAGGCTAGGGAAGCCTAAAGCCTAGGGGTGCCTAGCCTGAAGGCTAGGGGAGCCCTAGCCTGAATGCTAGGGGAGCCTAAAGCCTAGGGGTGCCCTAGCCTGAAGGCTAGGGGAGCCCTAGCCTGAAGGCTAGGGGAGCCCTAGCCTGAAGGCTAGGGGACCCTAAAGCCTAGGTGTGCCCTAGCCTTAAGGCTAGGGGAGCCTAAAACCTAGGTGTGCCCTAGCCTGAAGGCTAGGGGAGCCTAAAGCCTAGGGGTGCCCTAGCCTGAAGGCTAGGGGAGCCAAAAGCCTAGGGGTGCCCTAGCCTGAAGGCTAGCGGAGCCCTAGCCTGAAGGCTAGGGGAGCCTAAAGCCTTGGGGTGCCCTAGCCTGAAGGCTAGTGGAGCCCTAGCCTGAAGGCTAGGGGAGCCTAAAGCCTAGGGGTGCCCTAACCTGAAGGCTAGGGGAGCCCTAGCCTGAAGGCTAGGGGAGCCTAAATCCTAGGGGTGCCCTAGCCTGAAGGCTAGGGGAGCCTAAAGCCTAGGGGTGCCCTAGCCTGAAGTCTATGGGAGCCTAAAGCCTAGGGGTGCCCTAGCCTGAAGGCTAGGGGAGCCTAAAGCCTTGGGGTGCCCTAGCCTGAAGGCTAGGGGAGCCTAAAGCCTAGGGGTGCCCTAGCCTGAAGGCTAGGGGAGCCTAAATCCTAGGGGTGCCCTAGCCTGAAGGCTAGGGGAGCCCTAGCCTGAAGGGTAGGGGAGCCTAAAGCCTAGGGTTGCCCTAGCCTGAAGGCTAGGGGAGCCTAAAGCCTAGGGGTGCCCTAGCCTGAAGGCTAGGAGAGCCCTAGCCTTAGCCTAGGGGAGCCTAAAGCCTAGGGTGCCCTAGCCTGAAGGCTAGGGGAGCCCTAGCCTGAAGGCTAGGGGAGCCGAAAGCCTAGGGGTGCCCTCGACTGAAGGCTAGGGGAACCTAAACCTAGGTGTGCCCTAGCCTGAAGGCTAGGGGAGCCCTAGCCTGAAGGCTAGGGGAGCCCTAGCCTGAAGACTAGGGGAGCCTAAAGCCTAGGGGTGCCCTAGCCTGAAGGCTAGGGGAGCCCTAGCCTTAGCCTAGGGGAGCCTAAAGCCTAGGGGTGCGCTAGCCTGAAGGCTAGGGGAGCCCTAGCCTGAAGGTTAGGGGAGCCTAAACCCTAGGGGAACCCTAGCCTGAAGGCTAGGGGAGCCCTAGCCTTAGCCTAGGGGAGCCTAAAGCCTAGGGGTGCCCTAGCCTGAAGGCTAGGGTAGCCTAAAGCCTAGGGGTGCCCTAGCCTGAAGGCTAGGAGAGCAATAGCCTTATCCTAGGGGAGCCTAAAGCCTCGGGGTGCCCTAGCCTGAAGGCTATGGGAGCCCTAGCCTGAAGCCTAGGGGAGCCTGAAGCCTAGGGGTGCCCTATCCTGAAGGCTAGTGGAGCCCTACCCTTAGCCTAGGGGAGCCTAAAGCCTAGGGTTGCCCTAGCCTGAAGGCTAGGGGAGTCCTAGCCTGAAGGCTAGGGGAGCCTAAAGGCCTAAGGGTGCCCTAGCCTGAAGGCTAGGGGAGCACTAGCCTTAGCCTAGGGGAGCCTAAAGCCTAGGGGTGCCCTAGCCTGAAGGCTAGGGGAGCCTAAAGCCTAGGGTTGCCCTAGCCTTAAGGCGAGGGGAGCCCTAGCCTTAGCCTAGGGGAGCCTCAAGCCTAGGAGTGCCCTAGCCTGAAGGCTAGGAGAGCCCTACCTGAAGGCTAGGGGAGCCTAAAGCCTAGTGGTGACCTAGCCTGAAGGCTAGGGGAGCCCGAGCCTGAAGGCTAGGGGAGTCTAAAGCCTAGGGGTGCCCTAGCCTGAAGGCTAGGGTAGCCCTAGCCTGAAGGCTAGGGAAGCCTAAAGCCTAGGGGTGCCCTAGCCTGAAGGCTAGGGGAGCCCTAGCCTGAATGCTAGGGGAGCCTAAAGCCTAGGGGTGCCCTAGCCTGAAGGCTAGGGGAGCCTAAAGCCTAGGTGTGCCCTAGCCTTAAGGCTAGGGGAGCCTAAAACCTAGGTGTGCCCTAGCCTGAAGGCTAGGGGAGCCTAAAGCCTAGGGGTGCCCTAGCCTGAAGGCTAGGGGAGCCTAAAGCCTAGGGGTGCCCTAGCCTGAAGGCTTGGGGAGCCCTAGCCTGAAGGCTAGGGGAGCCTAAAGCCTTGGGGTGCCCTAGCCTGAAGGCTAGGGGAGCCCTAGCCTGAAGGCTAGGGGAGCCTAAAGCCTAGGGGTGCCCTAGCCTGAAGGCTGGAGCCCTAGCCTGAAGGCTAGGGTAGCCTAAAGCCTAGGGGTGCAGTAGCCTGAAGGCTAGGAGAGCCCTAGCCTGAAGGCTAGGGGAGCCTAAAGCCTAGGGGTACCCTAGCCTGAAGGCTAGGGGAGCCCTAGACTGAAGGCTACGGGAGCCTAAAACCTAGGGTTGCCCTAGCCTGAAGGCTAGTGGAGCCCTAGCCTGAAGGCTAGGGGAGCCTAAAGCCTAGGGGTGCCCTAGCCTGAAGGCTAGGGGAGCCCTAGCCTGAAGGCTAGGGGAGCCTAAATCCTAGGGGTGCCCTAGCCTGAAGGCTAGGGGAGCCTAAAGCCTAGGGGTGCCCTAGCCTGAAGTCTATGGGAGCCTAAAGCCTAGGGGTGCCCTAGCCTGAAGGCTAGGGGAGCCTAAAGCCTTGGGGTGCCCTAGCCTGAAGGCTAGGGGAGCCTAAAGCCTAGGGGTGCCCTAGCCTGAAGGCTAGGGGAGCCTAAATCCTAGGGGTGCCCTAGCCTGAAGGCTAGGGGAGCCCTAGCCTGAAGGGTAGGGGAGCCTAAAGCCTAGGGTTGCCCTAGCCTGAAGGCTAGGGGAGCCTAAAGCCTAGGGGTGCCCTAGCCTGAAGGCTAGGAGAGCCCTAGCCTTAGCCTAGGGGAGCCTAAAGCCTAGGGTGCCCTAGCCTGAAGGCTAGGGGAGCCCTAGCCTGAAGGCTAGGGGAGCCTAAAGCCTAGGGGTGCCCTCGACTGAAGGCTAGGGGAGCCTAAACCTAGGGGTGCCCTAGCCTGAAGGCTAGGGGAGCCCTAGCCTGAAGGCTAGGGGAGCCCTAGCCTGAAGACTAGGGGAGCCTAAAGCCTAGGGGTGCCCTAGCCTGAAGGCTAGGGGAGCCCTAGCCTTAGCCTAGGGGAGCCTAAAGCCTAGGGGTGCGCTAGCCTGAAGGCTAGGGGAGCCCTAGCCTGAAGGTTAGGGGAGCCTAAACCCTAGGGGTACCCTAGCCTGAAGGCTAGGGGAGCCCTAGCCTTATCCTAGGGGAGCCTAAAGCCTAGGGGTGCCCTAGCCTGAAGGCTAGGGTAGCCTAAAGCCTAGGGGTGCCCTAGCCTGAAGGCTAGGGGAGCCCTAGCCTTCAGCCTAGGGGAGCCTAAAGCCTAGGGGTGCCCTAGCCTAAAGGCTAGGGGAGCCTAAAGCCTAGGGGTGCCCTAGCCTGAAGGCTAGGAGAGCCCTAGCCTTAGCCTAGGGGAGCCTAAAGCCTAGGGTGCCCTAGCCTGAAGGCTAGGGGAGCCTAAAGCCTAGGGGTGCCCTAGCCTGAAGGCTAGGGGAGCCCTAGCCTTAGCCTAGGGGAGCCTAAAGCCTAGGGTGCCCTAGCCTGAAGGCTAGGGGAGCCCTAGCCTTAGCCTAGGGGAGCCTTAGCCTAAAGCCTAGGGGTGCCCTCGCCTGAAGGCTAGGGGAGCCCTAGCCTTAGCCTAGGGGAGCCTAAAGCCTAGGGGTGCCCTAGCCTGAAGGCTAGGGGAGCCTAAAGCCTAGGGGTGCCCTAGCCTGAAGGCTAGGGGAGCCTAAAGCCTAGGGGTGCCCTAGCCTGAAGGCTTGGGGAGCCCTAGCCTGAAGGCTAGGGGAGCCTAAAGCCTTGGGGTGCCCTAGCCTGAAGGCTAGGGGAGCCCTAGCCTGAAGGCTAGGGGAGCCTAAAGCCTAGGGGTGCCCTAGCCTGAAGGCTGGAGCCCTAGCCTGAAGGCTAGGGTAGCCTAAAGCCTAGGGGTGCAGTAGCCTGAAGGCTAGGAGAGCCCTAGCCTGAAGGCTAGGGGAGCCTAAAGCCTAGGGGTACCCTAGCCTGAAGGCTAGGGGAGCCCTAGACTGAAGGCTACGGGAGCCTAAAACCTAGGGTTGCCCTAGCCTGAAGGCTAGTGGAGCCCTAGCCTGAAGGCTAGGGGAGCCTAAAGCCTAGGGGTGCCCTAGCCTGAAGGCTAGGGGAGCCCTAGCCTGAAGGCTAGGGGAGCCTAAATCCTAGGGGTGCCCTAGCCTGAAGGCTAGGGGAGCCTAAAGCCTAGGGGTGCCCTAGCCTGAAGTCTATGGGAGCCTAAAGCCTAGGGGTGCCCTAGCCTGAAGGCTAGGGGAGCCTAAAGCCTTGGGGTGCCCTAGCCTGAAGGCTAGGGGAGCCTAAAGCCTAGGGGTGCCCTAGCCTGAATGCTAGGGGAGCCTAAATCCTAGGGGTGCCCTAGCCTGAAGGCTAGGGGAGCCCTAGCCTGAAGGGTAGGGGAGCCTAAAGCCTAGGGTTGCCCTAGCCTGAAGGCTTGGGGAGCCTAAAGCCTAGGGGTGCCCTAGCCTGAAGGCTAGGAGAGCCCTAGCCTTAGCCTAGGGGAGCCTAAAGCCTAGGGTGCCCTAGCCTGAAGGCTAGGGGAGCCCTAGCCTGAAGGCTAGGGGTGCCCTCGACTGAAGGCTAGGGGAGCCTAAACCTAGGGGTGCCCTAGCCTGAAGGCTAGGGGAGCCCTAGCCTGAAGGCTAGGGGAGCCCTAGCCTGAAGACTAGGGGAGCCTAAAGCCTAGGGGTGCCCTAGCCTGAAGGCTAGGGGAGCCCTAGCCTTAGCCTAGGGGAGCCTAAAGCCTAGGGGTGCGCTAGCCTGAAGGCTAGGGGAGCCCTAGCCTGAAGGTTAGGGGAGCCTAAACCCTAGGGGTACCCTAGCCTGAAGGCTAGGGGAGCCCTAGCCTTAGCCTAGGGGAGCCTAAAGCCTAGGGGTGCCCTAGCCTGAAGGCTAGGGTAGCCTAAAGCCTAGGGGTGCCCTAGCCTGAAGGCTAGGGGAGCCCTAGCCTTCAGCCTAGGGGAGCCTAAAGCCTAGGGGTGCCCTAGCCTAAAGGCTAGGGGAGCCTAAAGCCTAGGGGTGCCCTAGCCTGAAGGCTAGGAGAGCCCTAGCCTTAGCCTAGGGGAGCCTAAAGCCTAGGGTGCCCTAGCCTGAAGGCTAGGGGAGCCTAAAGCCTAGGGGTGCCCTAGCCTGAAGGCTAGGGGAGCCCTAGCCTTAGCCTAGGGGAGCCTAAAGCCTAGGGTGCCCTAGCCTGAAGGCTAGGGGAGCCCTAGCCTTAGCCTAGGGGAGCCTTAGCCTAAAGCCTAGGGGTGCCCTCGCCTGAAGGCTAGGGGAGCCCTAGCCTTAGCCTAGGGGAGCCTAAAGCCTAGGGGTGCCCTAGCCTGAAGGCTTGGGGACCCTAGCCTTAGCCTAGGGGAGTCCTAGCCTAAAGCCTAGGGGTGCCCTAGCCTGAAGGCTAGGGGAGCCCTAGCCTTAGCCTAGGGGAGCCTAAAGCCTAGGGGTGCCCTAGCCTGAAGGCTAGGGGAGCCCTAGCGTTAGCCTAGGGGTGCCCTAGCCTGAAGGCTAGGGGAGCCCTAGCCTTAGCCTAGGGGAGCCCTAGCCTAAAGCCTAGGGGTGCCCTAGCCTGAAGGCTAGGGGAGCCCTAGCCTTAGCCTAGGGGAGCCTAAAGCCTAGGGGTACCCTAGCCTGAAGGCTAGGGGGCCCTAGCCTTAGCCTAGGGGAGCCCTAGCCTTAGCCTAGGGGAGCCTAAAGCCTAGGGGTGCCCTAGCCTGAAGGCTAGGGGAGCCCTAGCCTTAGCCTAGGGGAGCCCTAGCCTAAAGCCTAGGGGTGCCCTAGCCTGAAGGCTAGGGGAGCCCTAGCCTTAGCCTAGGGGAGCCTAAAGCCTAGGGGTGCCCTAGCCTGAAGGCTAGGGGAGCCCTAGCCTTAACCTAGGGGAGCCCTAGCCTAAAGCCTAGGAGTGCCCTAGCCTGAAGGCTAGGGGAGCCCTAGCCTTAACCTAGGGGAGCCTAAAGCCTTGGGGTGCCCTAGCCTGAAGTCTCGGGGAGACCTAGCCTTAGCCTAGGGGAGCCCTAGCCTAAAGCCGAGGGGTGCCCTAGCCTGAAGGCTAGGGCAGCCCTAGCCTTAGCCTAGGGGAGCCTAAAGCCTAGGGGTGCCCTAGCCTGAAGGCTAGGGTAGACCTAGCCTTAGCCTAGGGGAGCCCTAGCCTAAAGCCTAGGGCTTCCCTAGCATGAAGGCTAGGGAAGCCCTAGCCTTAGCCTAGGGGAGCCTAAAGCCTAGGGGTGCCCTAGCCTGAAGGCTAGGTGAGCCCTAGCCTTAGCCTAGGGGAGCCCTAGCCTAAAGCCTAGGGGTGCCCTAACCTGAAGGCTAGGGGAGCCCTAGCCTTAGCATGGGGTGCCTAAAGCCTAGGGGTACCCTAGCCTGAAGGCTAGGGGAGCCCTAGCCTTAGCCTAGGGGTGCCTAAAGCCTAGGGGTGCCCTAGCCTGAAGGCTAGGGGAGCCCTAGCCTTAGCCTAGGGGAGCCCTAGCCTAAAGCCTAGAGGTGCCCTAGCCTGAAGGCTAGGGGAGCCCTAGCCTTAGCCTAGGGGAGCCTAAAGCCTAGGGGTGCCCTAGCCTGAAGGCTAGGGGACCCCTAGCCTTAGCCTAGGGGAGCCTAAAGCCTAGGAGTGCCCTAGCCTGAAGGCTAGGGGAGCCATAGCCATAGCCTAGGGGAGCCCTAGCCTAAAGCCTAGGGGTGCCCTAGCCTGAAGGCTGGGGGAGCCCTAGCCTTAGCCTAGGGGAGCCCTAGCCTAAAGCCTAGGGATGCCCAGCCTGAAGGCTAGGGGAGCCCTAGCCTTAGCCTAGGGGAGCCTAAAGCCTAGGGGTGCCCTAGCCTGAAGGCTAGGGGAGCCATAGCCTTAGCCTAGGGGAACCTAAAGCCTAGGGGTGCCCTAACCTGAAGGCTAGGGGAGCCCTAGCCTTAGCCTAGGGGAGCCTAAAGCCTAGGGGTGCCCTAGCATTAAGGCTAGGGGAGCCCTAGCCTGAAGGATAGGGGAGCCTAAAGCCTAGGGGTGCCCTAGCCTGATGGCTAGGGGAGCACTAGCCTGAAGGCTAGGGGAGCCCTAGCCTTAGCCTAGGGGAGCCTAAAGCCTAGGGGTCCACTAGCTTGAAGGCTAGGGGAGCCCTAGCCTGAAGGCTAGGGGAGCCTAAAGCCTAGGGGTGCCCTAGCCTGAAGGCTAGGGGAGCCCTAGCCTTAGCCTAGGGGAGCCTAAAGCCTAGGGGAACCCTAGCCTGAAGTCTAGCGGAGCCTAAAGCCTAGGGGTGCCCTAGCCTGAAGGCTAGGGGAGCCCTAGCCTTAGCCTAGGGGAGCCTAAAGCCTAGGGGTGCACAAGCCTGAAGGCTAGGGGAGCCCTAGCCTTAAGGCTAGGGGAGCCTAAAGCCTAGGGGTGCCCTAGCGTGAAGGCTAGGGGAGGCCTAGCCTTAGCCTAGGGGAGCCTAAAGCCTAGGGGTGCCCTCGACTGAAGGCTAGGGGAGCCTAGACCTAGGGGTGCCCTAGCCTGAAGGCTAGGGGAGCCCTAGCCTGAAGACTAGGGGAGCCTAAAGCCTAGGGTTGCCCTAGCCTGAAGGCTAGGTGAGCCCTAGCATTAGCCTAGGGGAGCCTAAAGCCTAGGGGTGCCCTAGCCTGAAGGCTAGGGGAGCCTAAAGCCTAGGGGTGCCCTAGCCTGAAGGCTAGGGGAGCCCTAGCCTTAGCCTAGGGGAGCCTAAAGCCTAGGGGTGCCCTAGCCTGAAAGCTAGGGGAGCCTAAAGCCTAGGGGTGCCCTGGCCTGAAGGCTAGGAGAGCCCTAGCTTTAGCCTAGGGGAGCCTAAAGCCTAGGGTGCCCTAGCCTGAAGGCTAGGGGTGCCTAAAGCCTAGGGGTGCCCTAGCCTGAAGGCTAGGGGAGCCCTAGCCTTAGCCTAGGGGAGCCTTAGCCTAAAGCCTAGGGATTCCCTTGCCTGAAGGCTAGGGGAGCCCTAGCCTTAGCCTAGGCGAGCCTAAAGCCTAGGGGTGCCCTAGCCTGAAGGCTAGGGGACCCTAGCCTTAGCCTAGGGGAGACTAAAGCCTAGGGGTGCCCTAGCCTGAAGGCTAGGGGAGCCCTAGCCTTAGCCTAGGGGTGCCCTAGCCTGAAGGCTAGGGGAGCCCTAGCCTTAGCCTAGGGGAGCCCTAGCCTAAAGCCTAGGGGTGCCCTAGCCTGAAGGCTAGGGGAGCCCTAGCCTTAGCCTAGGGGAGCCTAAAGCCTAGGGGTACCCTAGCCTGAAGGCTAGGGGGGCCCTAGCCTTAGCCTAGGGGAGCCTAAAGCCTAGGGGTGCCCTAGCCTGAAAGCTAGGGGAGCCTAAAGCCTAGGGGTGCCCTAGCCTGAAGGCTAGGAGAGCCCTAGCCTTAGCCTAGGGGAGCCTAAAGCCTAGGGTGCCCTAGCCTGAAGGCTAGGGGAGCCCTAGCCTGAAGGCTAGGGGAGCCTAAAGCCTAGGGGTGCCCTAGCCTGAAGGCTAGGGGAGCCCTAGCCTTAGCCTAGGGGAGCCTAAAGCCTAGGGGTGCCCTAGCCTGAAGGCTAGGGGAGCCTAAAGCCTAGGGGTGCCCTAGCCTGAAGGCTAGGGGAGCCCTAGCCTGAAGGCTAGGGGAGCCTAAAGCCTAGGGGTGTCCTAGCCTGAAGTCTAGGGGAGCCCTAGCCTTATCCTAGGGGAGCTAAAGCCTAGGGGTGCCCTAGCCTGAAGGCTAGGGGAGCCCTAGCCGGAAGGTTAGCGGAGCCTAAAGCCTAGGGGTGCCCTAGCCTGAAGGCTAGGGGAGCCCTAGCCTTAGCCTAGGGGAGCCTAAAGCCTAGGGGTGCCCTAGCCTGAAGGCGAGTGTAGCCTAAAGCCTAGGGGTGCCCTAGCCTGAAGGCTAGGGGAGCCCTAGCCTTACCCTAGGGGAGCCTAAAGCCTAGGGGTGCCCTAGCCTGAAGGCTAGTGAAGCCCTAGCCTGAAGCCTAGGGGAGCCTAAAGCCTAGGGGTGCCCTATCCTGAAGGCTAGTGGACCCCTACCCTTAGCCTAGGGGAGTCTAAAGCCTAGGGTTGCCCTAGCCTGAAAGCTAGGGGAGTCCTAGCCTGAAGGCTAGGGGAGCCTAAAGCCTAAGGGTGCCCTAGCCTGAAGGCTAGGGGAGCCCTAGCCTTAGCCTAGGGGAGCCTAAAGCCTAGGGGTGCCCTAGCCTGAAGGCTAGGGGAGCCCTAGCCTGAAGGCTAGGGGAGCCTAAAGCCTAGGGTTGCCCTAGCCTGAAGGCGAGGGGAGCCCTAGCCTTAGCCTAGGGGAGCCTAAAGCCTAGGAGTGCCCTAGCCTGAAGGCTAGGGGAGCCCTACCTGAAGGCTAGGGGAGCCTAAAGCCTAGTGGTGCCCTAGCCTGAAGGCTAGGGGAGCCCGAGCCTGAAGGCTAGGGGAGGCTAAAGCCTAGGGGTGCCCTAGCCTGAAGGCTAGGGGAGCCCTAGCCTGAAGGTTAGGGGAGCCTAAAGCCTAGGGGTGCCCTAGCCTGAAGGCTAGGGTAGCCCTATCCTTAAGGCTAGGGAAGCCTAAAGCCTAGGGGTGCCCTAGCCTGAAGGCTAGGGGAGCCCTAGCCTGAATGCTAGGGGAGCCTAAAGCCTAGGTGTGCCCTAGCCTGAAGGCTAGGGGAGCCCTAGCCTGAAGGCTAGGGGAGCCCTAGCCTGAAAGCTAGGGGAGCCTAAAGCCTAGGGGTGCCCTAGCCTGAAGGCTAGGGGAGCCTAAAACCTAGGTGTGCCCTAGCCTGAAGGCTAGGGGAGCCTAAAGCCTAGGGGTGCCCTAGCCTGAAAACTAGGGGAGCCGAAAGCCTAGGGGTGCCCTAGCCTGAAGGCTAGGGGAGCCCTAGCCTGAAGGCTAGGGGAGCCTAAAGCCTAGGGGTGCCCTAGCCTGAAGGCTAGGGGAGCCTAAAGCCTAGGGGTGCCCTAGCCTGAAGGCTGGAGCCCTAGCCTGAAGGCTAGGGTAGCCTAAAGCCTAGGGGTGCCCTAGCCTGAAGGCTAGGGGAGCCCTAGCCTGAAGGCTAGGGTAGCCTAAAGCCTAGGGTTGCCCTAGCCTGAAGGCTAGGGGAGCCCTAGACTGAAGGCTACGGGAGCCTAAAACCTAGGGTTGCCCTAGCCTGAAGGCTAGTGGAGCCCTAGCCTGAAGGCTAGGGGAGCCTAAAGCCTAGGGGTGCCCTAGCCTGAAGGCTAGGGGAGCCCTAGCCTGATGGCTAGGGGAGCCTAAATCCTAGGGGTGCCCTAGCCTGAAGGCTAGGGGAGCCTAAAGCCTAGGGGTGCCCTAGCCTGAAGTCTATGGGAGCCTAAAGCCTAGGGGTGCCCTAGCCTGAAGGCTAGGGGAGCCTAAAGCCTAGGGGTGCCCTACCTGAAGGCTAGGGGAGCCTAAAGCCTAGGGGTGCCCTAGCCTGAAGGCTAGGGGAGCCCTACCTGAAGGCTAGGGGAGCCTAAAGCCTAGTGGTGCCCTAGCCTGAAGCTAGGGGAGCCCGAGCCTGAAGGCTAGGGGAGCCTAAAGCCTAGGGGTGCCCTAGCCTGAAGGCTAGGGGAGCCCTAGCCTGAAGGCTAGGGGAGCCTAAAGCCTAGTGGTGCCCTAGCCTGAAGGCTAGGGTAGCCCTAACCTGAAGGCTAGGGAAGCCTAAAGCCTAGGGGTGCCCTAGCCTGAAGGCTAGGGGAGCCCTAGCCTGAATGCTAGGGGAGCCTAAAGCCTAGGGGTGCCCTAGCCTGAAGCCTAGGGGAGCCCTAGCCTGAAGGCTAGGGGAGCCCTAGCCTGAAGGCTAGGGGAGCCTAAAGCCTAGGGGTGCCCTAGCCTGAAGGCTAGGGGAGCCTAAAACGTAGGTGTGCCCTAGCCTGAAGGCTAGGGGAGCCTAAAGCCTAGGGGTGCCCTAGCCTGAAAACTAGGGGAGCCGAAAGCCTAGGGGTGCCCTAGCCTGAAGGCTAGGGGAGCCTAAAGCCTAGGGGTGCCCTAGCCTGAAGGCTAGGGGAGCCTAAAGACTAGGGGTGCCCTAGCCTGAAGGCTGGAGCCCTAGCCTGAAGGCTAGGGTAGCCTAAAGCCTAGGGGTGCCCTAGCCTGAAGGCTAGGGGAGCCCTAGTCTAAAGGCTAGGGGAGCCTAAAGCCTAGGGGTGCCCTAGCCTGAAGGCTAGGGGAGCCCTAGACTGAAGGTTACGGGAGCCTAAAACCTAGGGTTGCCCTAGCCTGAAGGCTAGTGGAGCCCTAGCCTGAAGGCTAGGGGAGCCTAAAGCCTAGGGGTGCCCTAGCCTGAAGGCTAGGGGAGCCTAAATCCTAGGGGTTCCCTAGCCTGAAGGCTAGGGGAGCCTAAAGCCTAGGGGTGCCCTAGCCTGAAGTCTATGAGAGCCTAAAGCCTAGGGGTGCCCTAGCCTGAAGGCTAGGGGAGCCTAAAGCCTAGGGGTGCCCTAGCCTGAAGGCTAGGGGAGCCTAAAGCCTAGGGGTGCCCTAGCCTGAAGGCTAGGGTAGCCCTAGCCTGAAGGCTAGGGGAGCCTAAAGCCTAGGGGTGCCCTAGCCTGAAGGCTAGGGGAGCCCTAGCCTGAAGGGTAGGGGAGCCTAAAGCCTAGGGTTGCCCTAGCCTGAAGGCTAGGGGAGCCCTAGCCTGAAGGCTAGGGGAGCCTAAAGCCTAGGGGTGCCCTAGCCTGAAGGCTAGGGGAGCCTAAAGCCTAGGGGTGCCCTAGCCTGAAGGCTAGGGGAGCCCTAGCCTTAGCCTAGGGGAGCCTAAAGCCTAGGGGTGCCCTAGCCTGAAGGCTAGGGGAGCCTAAAGCCTAGGGGTGCCCTAGCCTGAAGGCTAGGAGAGCCCTAGCCTTAGCCTAGGGGAGCCTAAAGCCTAGGGTGCCCTAGCCTGAAGGCTAGGGGAGCCTAAAGCCTAGGGGTGCCCTAGCCTGAAGGCTAGGGGAGCCCTAGCCTTAGCCTAGGGGAGCCTAAAGCCTAGGGGTGCCCTAGTTGAAGGCTAGGGGAGCCTAAAGCCTAGGGGTGCCCTAGCCTGAAGGCTAGGGGAGCCCTAGCCTGAAGGCTAGGGGAGCCTAAAGCCTAGGGGTGCCCTAGCCTGAAGACTAGGGGAGCCCTAGCCTGAAGGCTAAGGAAGCCTAAAGCCTAGGGGTGCCCTAGCCTGAAGTCTAGGGGAGCCCTAGCCTTAGCCTAGGGGAGCCCTAGCCTAAAGCCTAGGCGTGCCCTAGCCTGAAGTCTAGGGGAGCCCTAGCCTTAGCCTAGGGGAGCCTAAAGCCTAGGGGTGCCCTAGCCTGCAGGATAGGGGAGCCCTAGCCTTAGCCTAGGGGTGCCCTAGCCTAAAGCCTAGGGGTGCCCTAGCCTGAAGGCTAGGGGAGCCCTAGCCTTAGCCTAGGGGAGCCTAAAGCCTTGGGGTGCCCTAGCCTGAAGGCTAGGGGAGCCCTAGCCTTAGCCTAGGGGAGCCCTAGCCTAAAGCCGATGAGTTCCCTAGCCTGAATGCTAGGGCAGCCCTAGCCTTAGCCTAGGGGAGCCTAAAGCCTAGGGGTGCCCTAGCCTGAAGGCTAGGGGAGCCTAAAGCCTAGGGGTGCCCTAGCCTGAAGGCTAGCGGAGCCTAAATCCTAGGGGTGCCCTAGCCTGAAGCCTAGGGGAGCCCTAGCCTGAAGGCTAGGGGAGCCCTAGCCTGAAGGCTAGGGGAGCCTAAAGCCTAGGGGTGCCCTAGCCTGAAGGCTAGGGGAGCCTAAAACGTAGGTGTGCCCTAGCCTGAAGGCTAGGGGAGCCTAAAGCCTAGGGGTGCCCTAGCCTGAAAACTAGGGGAGCCGAAAGCCTAGGGGTGCCCTAGCCTGAAGGCTAGGGGAGCCTAAAGCCTAGGGGTGCCCTAGCCTGAAGGCTAGGGGAGCCTAAAGCCTAGGGGTGCCCTAGCCTGAAGGCTGGAGCCCTAGCCTGAAGGCTAGGGTAGCCTAAAGCCTAGGGGTGCCCTAGCCTGAAGGCTAGGGGAGCCCTAGTCTAAAGGCTCGGGGAGCCTAAAGCCTAGGGGTGCCCTAGCCTGAAGGCTAGGGGAGCCCTAGACTGAAGGCTACGGGAGCCTAAAACCTAGGGTTGCCCTAGCCTGAAGGCTAGTGGAGCCCTAGCCTGAAGGCTAGGGGAGCCTAAAGCCTAGGGGTGCCCTAGCCTGAAGGCTAGGGGAGCCTAAATCCTAGGGGTTCCCTAGCCTGAAGGCTAGGGGAGCCTAAAGCCTAGGGGTGCCCTAGCCTGAAGTCTATGGGAGCCTAAAGCCTAGGGGTGCCCTAGCCTGAAGGCTAGGGGAGCCTAAAGCCTAGGGGTGCCCTAGCCTGAAGGCTAGGGGAGCCTAAAGCCTAGGGGTGCCCTAGCCTGAAGGCTAGGGTAGCCCTAGCCTGAAGGCTAGGGGAGCCTAAAGCCTAGGGGTGCCCTAGCCTGAAGGCTAGGGGAGCCCTAGCCTGAAGGGTAGGGGAGCCTAAAGCCTAGGGTTGCCCTAGCCTGAAGGCTAGGGGAGCCCTAGCCTGAAGGCTAGGGGAGCCTAAAGCCTAGGGGTGCCCTAGCCTGAAGGCTGGGGGAGCCTAAAGCCTAGGGGTGCCCTAGCCTGAAGGCTAGGGGAGCCCTAGCCTTAGCCTAGGGGAGCCTAAAGCCTAGGGGTGCCCTAGCCTGAAGGCTAGGAGAGCCCTAGCCTTAGCCTAGGGGAGCCTAAAGCCTAGGGTGCCCTAGCCTGAAGGCTAGGGGAGCCTAAAGCCTAGGGGTGCCCTAGCCTGAAGGCTAGGGGAGCCCTAGCCTTAGCCTAGGGGAGCCTAAAGCCTAGGGGTGCCCTAGTTGAAGGCTAGGGGAGCCTAAAGCCTAGGGGTGCCCTAGCCTGAAGGCTAGGGGAGCCCTAGCCTGAAGGCTAGGGGAGCCTAAAGCCTAGGGGTGCCCTAGCCTGAAGACTAGGGGAGCCCTAGCCTGAAGGCTAAGGAAGCCTAAAGCCTAGGGGTGCCCTAGCCTGAAGTCTAGGGAGCCCTAGCCTTAGCCTAGGGGAGCCCTAGCCTAAAGCCTAGGCGTGCCCTAGCCTGAAGTCTAGGGGAGCCCTAGCCTTAGCCTAGGGGAGCCTAAAGCCTAGGGGTGCCCTAGCCTGCAGGATAGGGGAGCCCTAGCCTTAGCCTAGGGGTGCCCTAGCCTAAAGCCTAGGGGTGCCCTAGCCTGAAGGCTAGGGGAGCCCTAGCCTTAGCCTAGGGGAGCCTAAAGCCTTGGGGTGCCCTAGCCTGAAGGCTAGGGGAGCCCTAGCCTTAGCCTAGGGGAGCCCTAGCCTAAAGCCGATGGGTTCCCTAGCCTGAAGTCTAGGGCAGCCCTAGCCTTAGCCTAGGGGAGCCTAAAGCCTAGGGGTGCCCTAGCCTGAAGGCTAGGGGAGCCTAAAGCCTAGGGGTGCCCTAGCCTGAAGGCTAGGGGAGCCCTAGCCTGAAGGCTAGGGGAGCCTAAATCCTAGGGGTGCCCTAGCCTGAAGGCTAGGGAAGCCTAAAGCCTAGGGGTGCCCTAGCCTGAAGTCTATGGGAGCCTAAAGCCTAGGGGTGCCCTAGCCTGAAGGCTAGGGGAGCCTAAAGCCTAGGAGTGCCCTACCTGAAGGCTAGGGGAGCCTAAAGCCTAGGGGTGCCCTAGCCTGAAGGCTAGGGGAGCCCTACCTGAAGGCTAGGGGAGCCTAAAGCCTAGTGGTGCCCTAGCCTGAAGCTAGGGGAGCCCGAGCCTGAAGGCTAGGGGAGCCTAAAGCCTAGGGGTGCCCTAGACTGAAGGCTAGGGGAGCCCTAGCCTGAAGGCTAGGGGAGCCTAAAGCCTAGTGGTGCCCTAGCCTGAAGGCTAGGGTAGCCCTAACCTGAAGGCTAGGGAAGCCTAAAGCCTAGGGGTGCCCTAGCCTGAAGGCTAGGGGAGCCCTAGCCTGAATGCTAGGGGAGCCTAAAGCCTAGGGGTGCCCTAGCCTGAAGCCTAGGGGAGCCCTAGCCTGAAGGCTAGGGGAGCCCTAGCCTGAAGGCTAGGGGAGCCTAAAGCCTAGGGGTGCCCTAGCCTGAAGGCTAGGGGAGCCTAAAACGTAGGTGTGCCCTAGCCTGAAGGCTAGGGGAGCCTAAAGCCTAGGGGTGCCCTAGCCTGAAAACTAGGGGAGCCGAAAGCCTAGGGGTGCCCTAGCCTGAAGGCTAGGGGAGCCTAAAGCCTAGGGGTGCCCTAGCCTGAAGGCTAGGGGAGCCTAAAGCCTAGTGGTGCCCTAGCCTGAAGGCTGGAGCCCTAGCCTGAAGGCTAGGGTAGCCTAAAGCCTAGGGGTGCCCTAGCCTGAAGGCTAGGGGAGCCCTAGTCTGAAGGCTAGGGGAGCCTAAAGCCTAGGGGTGCCCTAGCCTGAAGGCTAGGGGAGCCCTAGACTGAAGGCTACGGGAGCCTAAAACCTAGGGTTGCCCTAGCCTGAATGCTAGTGGAGCCCTAGCCTGAAGGCTAGGGGAGCCTAAAGCCTAGGGTTGCCCTAGCCTGAAGGCTAGGGGAGCCTAAATCCTAGGGGTGCCCTAGCCTGAAGGCTAGGGGAGCCTAAAGCCTAGGGGTGCCCTAGCCTGAAGTCTATGGGAGCCTAAAGCCTAGGGGTGCCCTAGCCTGAAGGCTAGGGGAGCCTAAAGCCTAGGGGTGCCCTAGCCTGAAGGCTAGGGGAGCCTAAAGCCTAGGGGTGCCCTAGCCTGAAGGCTAGGGTAGCCCTAGCCTGAAGGCTAGGGGAGCCTAAAGCCTAGGGGTGCCCTAGCCTGAAGGCTAGGGGAGCCCTAGCCTGAAGGGTAGGGGAGCCTAAAGCCTAGGGTTGCCCTAGCCTGAAGGCTATGGGAGCCCTAGCCTGAAGGCTAGGGGAGCCTAAAGCCTAGGGGTGCCCTAGCCTGAAGGCTAGGGGAGCCTAAAGCCTAGGGGTGCCCTAGCCTGAAGGCTAGGGGAGCCCTAGCCTTAGCCTAGGGGAGCCTAAAGCCTAGGGGTGCCCTAGCCTGAAGGCTAGGAGAGCCCTAGCCTTAGCCTAGGGGAGCCTAAAGCCTAGGGTGCCCTAGCCTGAAGGCTAGGGGAGCCTAAAGCCTAGGGGTGCCCTAGCCTGAAGGCTAGGGGAGCCCTAGCCTTAGCCTAGGGGAGCCTAAAGCCTAGGGGTGCCCTAGTTGAAGGCTAGGGGAGCCTAAAGCCTAGGGGTGCCCTAGCCTGAAGGCAAAGGGAGCCCTAGCCTTAGCCTAGGGGAGCCTAAAGCCTAGGGGTGCCCTAGCCTGAAGCCTAGGGGAGCCCTAGCCTTATCCTAGGGGAGCTAAAGCCTAGGGGTGCCCTAGCCTGAAGGCTAGGGGAGCCCTAGCCTGAAGGCTGGCGGAGCCTAAAGCCTAGGGGTGCCCTAGCCTGAAGGCTAGGGGAGCCCTAGCCTTAGCCTAGGGGAGCCTAAAGCCTAGGGGTGCCCTAGCCTGAATGCTAGGGTATCCTAAAGCCTAGGGGTGCCCTAGCCTGAAGGCTAGGGGAGCCCTAGCCTTACCCTAGGGGAGCCTAAAGCCTAGGGGTGCCCTAGCCTGAAGGCTAGGGGATCCCTAGCCTGAAGGCTAAGGGAGCCTAAAGCCTAGGGGTGCCCTATCCTGAATGCTAGTGGAGCCCTAGCCTTAGCCTAGGGGAGCCTAAAGCCTAGGGGTGCCCTAGCCTGAAGGCTAGGGGAGCCCTAGCCTGAAGGCTAGGGGAGCCTAAAGCCTAAGGGTGCCCTAGCCTGAAGGCTAGGGAAGCCCTAGCCTTAGCCTAGGGGAGCCTAAAGCCTAGGGGTGCCCTAGCCTGAAGGCTAGGGGAGCCTAAAGCCTAGGGGTGCCCTAGCCTGAAGGCTAGGGGAGCCCTAGCCTTAGCCTAGGGGAGCCTAAAGCCTAGGGGTGCCCTAGCCTGAAGGCTAGGGGAGCCCTACCTGAAGGCTAGGGGAGCCTAAAGCCTAGTGGTGCCCTAGCTTGAAGGCTAGGGGAGCCCGAGCCTGAAGGCTAGGGGAGCCTAAAGCCTAGGGGTGCCCTAGCCTGAAGGCTAGGGGAGCCCGAGCCTGAAGGCTAGGGGAGCCTAAAGCCTAGGGGTGCCCTAGCCTGAAGGCTAGGGGAGCCCTAGCCTGAAGGCTAAGGAAGCCTAAAGCCTAGGGGTGCCCTAGCCTGAAGGCTAGGGGAGCCCTAGCCTTAGCCTAGGGGAGCCCTAGCCTAAAGCCTAGGCGTGCCCTAGCCTGAAGTCTAGGGGAGCCCTAGCCTTAGCCTAGGGGAGCCTAAAGCTTAGGGGTGCCCTAGCCTGCAGGATAGGGGAGCCCTAGCCTTAGCCTAGGGGTGCCCTAGCCTAAAGCCTAGGGGTGCCCTAGCCTGAAGGCTAGGGGAGCCCTAGCCTTAGCCTAGGGGAGCCTAAAGCCTTGGGGTGCCCTAGCCTGAAGGCTAGGGGAGCCCTAGCCTTAGCCTAGGGGAGCCCTAGCCTAAAGCCGATGGGTTCCCTAGCCTGAAAGCTAGGGCAGCCCTAGCCTTAGCCTAGGGGAGCCTAAAGCCTAGGGGTGCCCTAGCCTGAAGGCTAGGGGAGCCCTAGCCTTAGCCTAGGGGAGCCCTAGCCTAAAGCCTAGGGGTGCCCTAGCCTGAAGGCTAGGGGAGCCCTAGCCTTAGCCTAGGGGAGCCTAAAGCCTAGGGGTGCCCTAGCCTGAAGGCTAGGGGAGCCCTAGCCTTAGCCTAGGGGAGCCCTAGCCTAAAGCCTAGGGGTTCCCTAGCCTGAAGGCTAGCGGAGCCCTAGTCTTAGCCTAGGGGAGCCTAAAGCCTAGGGGTGCCCTAGCCTGAAGGCTAGGGGTGCCCTAGCCTTAGCCTAGTGGAGCCCTAGCCTAAAGCCTAAGGGTGCCCGAGCCTGAAGGCTAGGGGAGCCCTAGCCTTAGCCTAGGGGAGCCTAAAGCCTAGGGGTGCCCTAGCCTGAAGGCTAGGGGAGCCCTAGCCTTAGCCTAGGGGTGCCTAAAGCCTAGGGATGCCCTAGCCTGAAGGCTAGGGGACCCCTAGCCTTAGCCTAGAGGAGCCTTAGCCTAAAGCCTAGGGGTGCCCTAGCCTGAAGGCTAGGGGAGCCCTAGCCTTAGCCTAGGGGAGCCTAAAGCCTAGGGGTGCCCTAGCCTGAAGGCTAGGGGAGCCCTAGCCTTAGCCTAGGGGATCCCTAGCCTAAAGCCAAGGGGTGCCCTAGCCTGAAGGCTAGGGGAGCCCTAGCCTTAGCCTAGGGGAGCCCTAGCCTAAAGCCTAGGGGTGCCCTAGTCTGAAGGCTAGGGGAGCCCTAGCCTTAGCCTAGGGGAGCCTAAAGTCTAGGGGTGCCCTAGCCTGAAGGCTAGGGGAGCCCTAGACTTAGCCTAGGGGAGCCTAAAGCCTAGGGGTGCCCTAGCCTGAAGGCTAGGGGAGCCCTAGCCTTAGCCTAGGGGAGCCTAAAGCCTAGGGGTGCCCTAGCCTGAAGCCTAGGGGAGCCCTAGCCTGAAGGCTAGGGGAGCCCTAGCCTGAAGGCTAGGGGAGCCTAAAGCCTAGGGGTGCCCTAGCCTGAAGGCTAGGGGAGCCTAAAACGTAGGTGTGCCCTAGCCTGAAGGCTAGGGGAGCCTAAAGCCTAGGGGTGCCCTAGCCTGAAAACTAGGGGAGCCGAAAGCCTAGGGGTGCCCTAGCCTGAAGGCTAGGGGAGCCTAAAGCCTAGGGGTGCCCTAGCCTGAAGGCTAGGGGAGCCTAAAGCCTAGGGGTGCCCTAGCCTGAAGGCTGGAGCCCTAGCCTGAAGGCTAGGGTAGCCTAAAGCCTAGGGGTGCCCTAGCCTGAAGGCTAGGGGAGCCCTAGTCTGAAGGCTAGGGGAGCCTAAAGCCTAGGGGTGCCCTAGCCTGAAGGCTAGGGGAGCCCTAGACTGAAGGCTACGGGAGCCTAAAACCTAGGGTTGCCCTAGCCTGAAGGCTAGTGGAGCCCTAGCCTGAAGGCTAGGGGAGCCTAAAGCCTAGGGGTGCCCTAGCCTGAAGGCTAGGGGAGCCTAAATCCTAGGGGTGCCCTAGCCTGAAGGCTAGGGGAGCCTAAAGCCTAGGGGTGCCCTAGCCTGAAGTCTATGGGAGCCTAAAGCCTAGGGGTGCCCTAGCCTGAAGGCTAGGGGAGCCTAAAGCCTAGGGGTGCCCTAGCCTGAAGGCTAGGGGAGCCTAAAGCCTAGGGGTGCCCTAGCCTGAAGGCTAGGGTAGCCCTAGCCTGAAGGCTAGGGGAGCCTAAAGCCTAGGGGTGCCCTAGCCTGAAGGCTAGGGGAGCCCTAGCCTGAAGGGTAGGGGAGCCTAAAGCCTAGGGTTGCCCTAGCCTGAAGGCTATGGGAGCCCTAGCCTGAAGGCTAGGGGAGCCTAAATCCTAGGGGTGCCCTAGCCTGAAGGCTAGGGGAGCCTAAAGCCTAGGGGTGCCCTAGCCTGAAGGCTAGGGGAGCCCTAGCCTTAGCCTAGGGGAGCCTAAAGCCTAGGGGTGCCCTAGCCTGAAGGCTAGGGGACTCTAAAGCCTAGGGGTGCCCTAGCCTGAAGGCTAGGAGAGCCCTAGCCTTAGCCTAGGGGAGCCTAAAGCCTAGGGTGCCCTAGACTGAAGGCTAAGGGAGCCTAAAGCCTAGGGGTGCCCTAGCCTGAAGGCTAGGGGAGCCCTAGCCTTAGCCTAGGGGAGCCTAAAGCCTAGGGGTGCCCTAGTTGAAGGCTAGGGGAGCCTAAAGCCTAGGGGTGCCCTAGCCTGAAGGCAAAGGGAGCCCTAGCCTTAGCCTAGGGGAGCCTAAAGCCTAGGGGTGCCCTAGCCTGAAGCCTAGGGGAGCCCTAGCCTTATCCTAGGGGAGCTAAAGCCTAGGGGTGCCCTAGCCTGAAGGCTAGGGGAGCCCTAGCCTGAAGGCTAGCGGAGCCTAAAGCCTAGGGGTGCCCTAGCCTGAAGGCTAGGGGAGCCCTAGCCTTAGCCTAGGGGAGCCTAAAGCCTAGGGGTGCCCTAGCCTGAATGCTAGGGTATCCTAAAGCCTAGGGGTGCCCTAGCCTGAAGGCTAGGGGAGCCCTAGCCTTACCCTAGGGGAGCCTAAAGCCTAGGGGTGCCCTAGCCTGAAGGCTAGGGGATCCCTAGCCTGAAGGCTAGGGGAGCCTAAAGCCTAGGGGTGCCCTATCCTGAATGCTAGTGGAGCCCTAGCCTTAGCCTAGGGGAGCCTAAAGCCTAGGGGTGCCCTAGCCTGAAGGCTAGGGGAGCCCTAGCCTGAAGGCTAGGGGAGCCCTAGCCTGAAGGCTAGGGGAGCCTAAAGCCTAAGGGTGCCCTAGCCTGAAGGCTAGGGAAGCCCTAGCCTTAGCCTAGGGGAGCCTAAAGCCTAGGGGTGCCCTAGCCTGAAGGTTAGGGGAGCCTAAAGCCTAGGGGTGCCCTAGCCTGAAGGCTAGGGGAGCCCTAGCCTTAGCCTAGGGGAGCCTAAAGCCTAGGGGTGCCCTAGCCTGAAGGCTAGGGGAGCCCTACCTGAAGGCTAGGGGAGCCTAAAGCCTAGTGGTGCCCTAGCTTGAAGGCTAGGGGAGCCCGAGCCTGAAGGCTAGGGGAGCCTAAAGCCTAGGGGTGCCCTAGCCTGAAGGCTAGGGGAGCCCGAGCCTGAAGGCTAGGGGAGCCTAAAGCCTAGGGGTGCCCTAGCCTGAAGGCTAGGGGAGCCCTAGCCTGAAGGCTAAGGAAGCCTAAAGCCTAGGGGTGCCCTAGCCTGAAGGCTAGGGGAGCCCTAGCCTTAGCCTAGGGGAGCCCTAGCCTAAAGCCTAGGCGTGCCCTAGCCTGAAGTCTAGGGGAGCCCTAGCCTTAGCCTAGGGGAGCCTAAAGCCTAGGGGTGCCCTAGCCTGCAGGATAGGGGAGCCCTAGCCTTAGCCTAGGGGTGCCCTAGCCTAAAGCCTAGGGGTGCCCTAGCCTGAAGGCTAGGGGAGCCCTAGCCTTAGCCTAGGGGAGCCTAAAGCCTTGGGGTGCCCTAGCCTGAAGGCTAGGGGAGCCCTAGCCTTAGCCTAGGGGAGCCCTAGCCTAAAGCCGATGGGTTCCCTAGCCTGAAGGCTAGGGCAGCCCTAGCCTTAGCCTAGGGGAGCCTAAAGCCTAGGGGTGCCCTAGCCTGAAGGCTAGGGGAGCCCTAGCCTTAGCCTAGGGGAGCCCTAGCCTAAAGCCTAGGGGTGCCCTAGCCTGAAGGCTAGGGGAGCCCTAGCCTTAGCCTAGGGGAGCCTAAAGCCTAGGGGTGCCCTAGCCTGAAGGCTAGGGGAGCCCTAGCCTTAGCCTAGGGGAGCCCTAGCCTAAAGCCTAGGGGTTCCCTAGCCTGAAGGCTAGCGGAGCCCTAGTCTTAGCCTAGGGGAGCCTAAAGCCTAGGGGTGCCCTAGCCTGAAGGCTAGGGGTGCCCTAGCCTTAGCCTAGTGGAGCCCTAGCCTAAAGCCTAGGGGTGCCCGAGCCTGAAGGCTAGGGGAGCCCTAGCCTTAGCCTAGGGGAGCCTAAAGCCTAGGGGTGCCCTAGCCTGAAGGCTAGGGGAGCCCTAGCCTTAGCCTAGGGGTGCCTAAAGCCTAGGGATGCCCTAGCCTGAAGGCTAGGGGACCCCTAGCCTTAGCCTAGAGGAGCCTTAGCCTAAAGCCTAGGGGTGCCCTAGCCTGAAGGCTAGGGGAGCCCTAGCCTTAGCCTAGGGGAGCCTAAAGCCTAGGGGTGCCCTAGCCTGAAGGCTAGGGGAGCCCTAGCCTTAGCCTAGGGGAGCCCTAGCCTAAAGCCAAGGGGTGCCCTAGCCTGAAGGCTAGGGGAGCCCTAGCCTTAGCCTAGGGGAGCCCTAGCCTAAAGCCTAGGGGTGCCCTAGTCTGAAGGCTAGGGGAGCCCTAGCCTTAGCCTAGGGGAGCCTAAAGTCTAGGGGTGCCCTAGCCTGAAGGCTAGGGGAGCCCTAGGCTTAGCCTAGGGGAGCCTAAAGCCTAGGGGTGCCCTAGCCTGAAGGCTAGGGGAGCCCTAGCCTTAGCCTAGGGGAGCCTAAAGCCTAGGGGTGCCCTAGCCTGAAGGCTAGGGGAGCCCTAGCTTTAGCCTAGGGGAGACCTAGCCTAAAGCCTAGGGGTTCTCTAGCCTGAAGGCTAGGGGAGCCCTAGGCTTAGCCTAGGGGAGCCTAAAGCCTAGGGGTGCCCTAGCCTGAAGGCTAGGGGAGCCCTAGCCTTAGCCTAGGGGAGCCTAAAGCCTAGCGGTGCCCTAGCCTGAAGGCTAGGGGAGCCCTAGCCTTAGCCTAGGGGAGCCCTAGCCTAAAGCCTAGGGGTTCTCTAGCCTGAAGGCTAGGGGAGCCCTAGCCTTAGCCTAGGGGAGCCTAAAGCCTTGGGGTGCCCTAGCCTGAAGGCTAGGGGAGCCCTAGCCTTAGCCTAGGGGAGCCCTAGCCTAAAGCCGATGGGTTCCCTAGCCTGAAGGCTAGGGCAGCCCTAGCCGTAGCCTAGGGGAGCCTAAAGCCTAGGGGTGCCCTAGCCTGAAGGCTAGGGGAGCCCTAGCCTTAACCTAGGGTAGCCCTAGCCTAAAGCCTAGGGGTGCTCTAGCCTGAAGGCTAGGGGAGCCCTAGCCTTAGCCTAGGGGAGCCTAAAGCCTAGGGGTGCCCTAGCCTGAAGGCTAGGGGATCCCTAGCCTTAGCCTAGGGGAGCCCTTGCCTAAAGCCTAGGGGTTCCCTAGCCTGAAGGATAGGTGAGCCCTAGCCTTAGCCTAGGGGAGCCTAAAGTCTAGGGGTGCCCTAGCCTGAAGGCTAGGGGAGCCCTAGCCTTAGCCTAGGGGAGCCCTAGCCTAAAGCCTAGGGGTGCCCTAGCCTGAAGGCTAGGGGAGCCCTAGCCTTAGCCTAGGGGTGCCTAAAGCCTAGGGGTGCCCTAGCCTGAAGGCTAGGGGAGCCCTAGCCTTAGCCTAGGGGAGCCCTAGCCTAAAGCCTAGGTGTGCCCTAGCCAGAAGGCTAGGGGAGCCCAAGCCTTAGCCTAGGGGAGCCTAAAGCCTAGGGGTGCCCTAGCCTGAAGGCTAGGGGAGCCCTAGGCTTAGACTAGGGGAGCCTAAAGCCTAGGGGTGCCCTAGCCTGAAGGCTAGGGGAGCCCAAGCCTTAGGCTAGGGGAGCCTAAAGCCTAGGGGTGCCCTAGCCTGAAGGCTAGGGGAGCCCTAGCCTTAGCCTAGGGGAGCCCTAGCCTAAAGCCTAGGGGTTCCCTAGCCTGAAGGCTAGGGGTGTCCTAGCCTTAGCCTAGGGGAGCCTAAAGCCTAGGGGTGCCCTAGCCTGAAGGCTAGGTGAGCCCTAGCCTTAGCCTAGGGGAGCCCTAGCCTAAAGCCAAGGGGTGCCCGAGCCTGAAGGCAAGGGGAGCCCTAGCCTTAGCCTAGGGGTGCCTAAAGCCTAGGGGTGCCCTAGCCTGAAGGCTAGGGGAGCCCTAGCCTTAGCCTAGGGGAGCCCCAGCCTAAAGCCTAGGGGTGCCCTAGCCTGAAGGCTAGGGGAGCCCTGGCCTTAGCCTAGGGGAGCCTAAAGCCTAGGGGTGCCCTAGCCTGAAGGCTAGGGGAGCCCTAGCCTTAGCCTAGGGGAGCCTAAAGCCTAGGGGTGCCCTAGCCTGAAGGCTAGGGGAGCCCTAGCCTTAGCCTAGGGGAGCCCTAGCCTAAAGCCTAGGGGTGCCCTAGCCTGAAGGCTAGGGGAGCCCTAGCCTTAGCCTAGGGAAGCCCTAGAATAAAGCCTAGGGGTTCCCTAGCCTGAAGGCTAGGGGTGCCCTAGCCTTAGCCTAGGGGAGCCTAAAGCCTAGGGGTGCCCTAGCCTGAAGGCTAGGGGAGCCCTAGCCTTAGCCTAGGGGAGCCCTATCCTAAAGCCTAGGGGTGCCCTAGCCTGAAGGCAAGGGGAGCCATAGCCTTAGCCTAGGGGTGCCTAAAGCCTAGGGGTGCCCTAGCCTGAAGGCTAGGGGAGCCCTAGCCTTAGCCTAGGGGAGCCCTAGCCTAAAGCCTAGGGGTGCCCTAGCCTGAAGGCTAGGGGAGACCTGGCCTTAGCCTAGGGGAGCCTAAAGCCTAGGGGTGCCCTAGCCTGAAGGCTAGGGGAGCCCTAGCCTTAGCCTAGGGGAGCCTAAAGCGTAGGGGTGCCCTAGCCTGAAGGCTAGGGGAGCCCTAGCCTTAGCCTAGGGGAGCCCTAGCCTAAAGCCTAGGGGTGCCCTAGCCTGAAGGCTAGGGGAGCCCTAGCCTTAGCCTAGGGAAGCCCTAGCATAAAGCCTAGGTGTGCCCTAGCCTGAAGGCTAGGGGAGCCCTAGCCTTAGCCTAGGGGAGCTTAAACTTAGGGGTGCCCTAGCCTGAAGGCTAGGGGAGCCCTAGCCTGAAGACTAGGGGAGCCTAAAACCTAGGGGTGCCCTAGCCTGAAGGATAGGTGAGCCCTAGCATTAGCCTAGGGGAGCCTAAAGCCTAGGGGTGCCCTAACCTGAAGGCTAGGGGAGCCTAAAGCCTAGGGGTGCCCTAGCCTGAAGGCTAGTGGAGCCCTAGCCTTAGCCTAGGGGAGCCTAAAGCCTAGGGGTGCCCTAGCCTGAAAGCTAGGGGAGCCTGAAGCCTAGGGGTGCCCTAGCCTGAACGCTAGGAGAGCCCTAGCCTTAGCCTAGGGGAGCCTAAAGCCTAGGGTGCCATAGCCTGAAGGCTAGGGGAGCCTAAAGCCTAGGGGTGTCCTAGCCTGAAGTCTAGGGGAGCCCTAGCCTTATCCTAGGGGAGCTAAAGCCTTGGGGTGCCCTAGCCTGAAGGCTAGGGGAGCCCTAGCCGGAAGGTTAGCGGAGCCTAAAGCCTAGGGGTGCCCTAGCCTGAAGGCTAGGGGAGCCCTAGCCTTAGCCTAGGGGAGCCTAAAGCCTAGGGGTGCCCTGGCCTGAAGGCGAGGGTAGCCTAAAGCCTAGGGCTGCCCTAGCCTGAAGGCTAGGGGAGCCCTAGCCTTACCCTAGGGGAGCCTAAAGCCTAGGGGTGCCCTAGCCTGAAGGCTAGGGGAGCCCTAGCCTGAAGCCTAGGGGAGCCTAAAGCCTAGGGGTGCCCTATCCTGAAGGCTAGTGGAGCGCTACCCTTAGCCTAGGGGAGCCTAAAGCCTAGGGTTGCCCTAGCCTGAAGGCTAGGGGAGTCCTAGCCTGAAGGCTAGGGGAGCCTAAAGCCTAAGGGTGCCCTAACCTGAAGGCTAGGGGAGCCCTAGCCTTAGCCTATGGGAGCCTAAAGCCTAGGGGTGCCCTAGCCTGAAGGCTAGGGGAGCCCTAGCCTGAAGGCTAGGGGAGCCTAAAGCCTAGGGTTGCCCTAGCCTGAAGGCGAGGGGAGCCCTAGCCTTAGCCTAGGGGAGCCTAAAGCCTAGGAGTGCCCTAGCCTGAAGGCTAGGGGAGCCCTACCTGAAGGCTAGGGGAGCCTAAAGCCTAGTGGTGCCCTAGCCTGAAGGCTAGGCGAGCCCGAGCCTGAAGGCTAGGGGAGCCTAAAGCCTAGGGGTGCCCTAGCCTGAAGGCTAGGGGAGCCCTAGCCTGAAGGATAGGGGAGCCTAAAGCCTAGGGGTGCCCTAGCCTGAAGGCTAGGGTAGCCCTAGCCTGAAGGCTAGGGAAGACTAAAGCCTAGGGGTGCCCTAGCCTGAAGGCTAGGGGAGCCCTAGCCTGAATGCTAGGGCAGCCTAAAGCCTAGGGGTGCCCTAGCCTGAAGGCTAGGGGAGCCCTAGCCTGAAGACTAGGGGAGCCTAAAGCCTAGGGGTGCCCTAGCCTGAAGGCTAGGGGAGCCTAAAACCTAGGTGTGCCCTAGCCTGAAGGCTAGGGGAGCCTAAAGCCTAGGGGTGCCCTAGCCTGAAAACTAGGGGAGCCGAAAGCCTAGGGGTGCCCTAGCCTGAAGGCTAGCGGAGCCTAAAGCCTCGGGGTGCCCTAGCCTGAAGGCTAGGAGAGCCTAAAGCCTAGGGGTGCCCTAGCCTGAAGGCTGGAGCCCTAGCCTGAAGGCTAGGGTAGCCTAAAGCCTAGGGGTGCCCTAGCCTGAAGGCTAGGGGAGCCCTAGCCTGAAGGCTAGGGGAGCCTAAAGCCTAGGGGTGCCCTAGCCTGAAGGCTAGGGGAGCCCTAGACTGAAGGCTACGGGAGCCTAAAACCTAGGGTTGCCCTAGCCTGAAGGCTAGTGGAGCCCTAGCCTGAAGGCTAGGGGAGCCTAAAGCCTAGGGGTGCCCTAGCCTGAAGGCTAGGGGAGCCCTAGCCTGAAGGCTAGGAGAGACTAAATCCTAGGGGTGCCCTAGCCTGAAGTCTATGGGAGCCTAAAGCCTAGGGGTGCCCTAGCCTGAAGGCTAGGGGAGCCTAAAGCCTAGGGGTGCCCTAGCCTGAAGGCTAGGGGAGCCTAAAGCCTAGGGGTGCCCTACCCTGAAGGCTAGTGTAGCCCTAGCCTGAAGGCTATGGGAGCCTAAAGCCTAGGGGTGCCCTAGCCTGAAGGCTAGGGGAGCCCTAGCCTGAAGGGTAGGGGAGCCTAAAGCCTAGGGTTGCCCTAGCCTGAAGGCTAGGGGAGCCCTAGCCTGAAGGCTAGGGGAGCCTAAAGCCTAGGGGTGCCCTAGCCTGAAGGCTAGGGGAGTCTAAAGCCTAGGGGTGCCCTAGCCTGAAGGCTAGGGGAGCCCTAGCCTTAGCCTAGGGGAGCCTAAAGCCTAGGGGTGCCCTAGCCTGAAGGCTAGGGGAGCCTAAAGCCTAGGGGTGCCCTAGCCTGAAGGCTAGGAGAGCCCTAGCCTTAGCCTAGGGGAGCCTAAAGCGTAGGGTGCCCTAGCCTGAAGGCTAGGGGAGCCTAAAGCCTAGGGGTGCCCTAGCCTGAAGGCTAGGGGAGCCCTAGCCTTAGCCTAGGGGAGCCTAAAGCCTAGGGGTGCCCTAGTTGAAGGCTAGGGGAGCCTAAAGCCTAGGGGTGCCCTAGCCTGAAGGCTAAGGGAGCCCTAGCCTTAGCCTAGGGGAGCCTAAAGCCTAGGGGTGCCCTAGCCTGAATGCTATAGTATCCTAAAGCCTAGGGGTGCCCTAGCCTGAAGGCTAGGGGAGCCCTAGCCTTACCCTAGGGGAGCCTAAAGCCTAGGGGTGCCCTAGCCTGAAGGCTAGGGGATCCCTAGCCTGAAGGCTAGGGGAGCCTAAAGCCTAGGGGTGCCCTATCCTGAAGGCTAGTGGAGCCCTAGCCTTAGCCTAGGGGAGCCTAAAGCCTAGGGGTGCCCTAGCCTGAAGGCTAGGGGAGCCTAAAGCCTAAGGGTGCCCTAGCCTGAAGGCTAGGGAAGCCCTAGCCTTAGCCTAGGGGAGCCTAAAGCCTAGGAGTGCCCTAGCCTGAAGGCTAGGGGAGCCTAAAGCCTAGGGGTGCCCTAGCCTGAAGGCTAGGGGAGCCCTAGCCTTAGCCTAGGGGAGCCTAAAGCCTAGGGGTGCCCTAGCCTGAAGGCTAGGGGAGCCCTACCTGAAGGCTAGGGGAGCCTAAAGCCTAGTGGTGCCCTAGCTTGAAGGCTAGGGGAGCCCGAGCCTGAAGGCTAGGGGAGCCTAAAGCCTAGGGGTGCCCTAGCCTGAAGGCTAGGGGAGCCCTAGCCTGAAGGCTAGGGGAGCCTAAAGCCTAGGGGTGCCCTAGCCTGAAGGCTAGGGGAGCCCTAGCCTGAAGGCTAGGGAAGCCTAAAGCCTAGGGGTGCCCTAGCCTGAAGGCTAGGGGAGCCCTAGCCTTAGCCTAGGGGAGCCCTAGCCTAAAGCCTAGGCGTGCCCTAGCCTGAAGTCTAGGGGAGCCCTAGCCTTAGCCTAGGGGAGCCTAAAGCCTAGGGGTGCCCTAGCCTGCAGGATAGGGGAGCCCTAGCCTTAGCCTAGGGGTGCCCTAGCCTAAAGCCTAGGGGTGCCCTAGCCTGAAGGCTAGGGGAGCCCTAGCCTTAGCCTAGGGGAGCCTAAAGCGTTGGGGTGCCCTAGTCTGAAGGCTAGGGGAGCCCTAGCCTTAGCCTAGGGGAGCCCTAGCCTAAAGCCGATGGGTTCCCTAGCCTGAAGGCTAGGGCAGCCCTAGCCTTAGCCTAGGGGAGCCTAAAGCCTAGGGGTGCCCTAGCCTGAAGGCTAGGGGAGCCCTAGCCTTAGCCTAGGGGAGCCCTAGCCTAAATCCAAGGGGTGCCCTAGCCTGAAGGCTAGGGGAGCCCTAGCCTTAGCCTAGGGGAGCCTAAAGCCTAGGGGTGCCCTAGCCTGAAGGCTAGGGGAGCCCTAGCCTTAGCCTAGGGGAGCCCTAGCCTAAAGCCTAGGGGTTCCCTAGCCTGAAGGCTAGCGGAGCCCTAGCCTTAGCCTAGGGGAGCCTAAAGCCTAGGGGTGCCCTAGCCTGAAGGCTAGGGGTGCCCTAGCCTTAGCCTAGTGGAGCCCTAGCCTAAAGCCTAGGGGTGCCCGAGCCTGAAGGCTAGGGGAGCCCTAGCCTTAGCCTAGGGGAGCCTAAAGCCTAGAGGTGCCCTAGCCTGAAGGCTAGGTGAGCCCTAGCCTTAGCCTAGGGGAGCCCTAGCCTAAAGCCTAGGGGTGCCCTAGCCTGAAGGCTAGGGGAGCACTAGCCTTAGCCTAGGGGTGCCTAAAGCCTAGGGATGCCCTAGCCTGAAGGCTAGGGGACCCCTAGCCTTAGCCTAGAGGAGCCTTAGCCTAAAGCCTAAGGGTGCCCTAGCCTGAAGGCTAGGGGAGCCCTAGCCTTAGCCTAGGGGAGCCTAAAGCCTAGGGGTGCCCTAGCCTGAAGGCTAAGGGAGCCCTAGCCTTAGCCAAGGGGAGCCTAAAGCCTAGGGGTGCCCTAGCCTGAAGGCTAGGGGAGCCCTAGCCTTAGCCTAGGGGAGCCCTAGCCTAAAGCCTAGGGGTGCCCTAGCCTGAAGGCTAGGGGAGCCCTAGCCTTAGCCTAGGGGAGCCCTAGCCTAAAGCCTAGGGGTGCCCTAGCCTGAAGGCAAGGGGAGCCCTAGCCTTAGCCTAGGGGAGCCCTAGCCTAAAGCCTAGGGGTGCCCTAGTCTGAAGGCTAGGGGAGCCCTAGCCTTAGCCTAGGGGAGCCTAAAGTCTAGGGGTGCCCTAGCCTGAAGGCTAGGGGAGCCCTAGGCTTAGCCTAGGGGAGCCTAAAGCCTAGGGGTGCCCTAGCCTGAAGGCTAGGGGAGCCCTAGCCTTAGCCTAGGGGAGCCTAAAGCCTAGGGGTGCCCTAGCCTGAAGGCTAGGGGAGCCCTAGCCTTAGCCTAGGGGAGCCCTAGCCTAAAGCCTAGGGGTTCTCTAGCCTGAAGGCTAGGGGAGATCCTAGGCTTAGCCTAGGGGAGCCTAAAGCCTAGGGGTGCCCTAGCCTGAAGGCTAGGGGAGCCCTAGGCTTAGCCTAGGGGAGCCTAAAGCCTAGGGGTGCCCTAGCCTGAAGGCTAGGGGAGCCTAAAGCCTAGGGGTGCCCTACCCTGAAGGCTAGTGTAGCCCTAGCCTGAAGGCTATGGGAGCCTAAAGCCTAGGGGTGCCCTAGCCTGAAGGCTAGGGGAGCCCTAGCCTGAAGGGTAGGGGAGCCTAAAGCCTAGGGTTGCCCTAGCCTGAAGGCTAGGGGAGCCCTAGCCTGAAGGCTAGGGGAGCCTAAAGCCTAGGGGTGCCCTAGCCTGAAGGCTAGGGGAGTCTAAAGCCTAGGGGTGCCCTAGCCTGAAGGCTAGGGGAGCCCTAGCCTTAGCCTAGGGGAGCCTAAAGCCTAGGGGTGCCCTAGCCTGAAGGCTAGGGGAGCCTAAAGCCTAGGGGTGCCCTAGCCTGAAGGCTAGGAGAGCCCTAGCCTTAGCCTAGGGGAGCCTAAAGCGTAGGGTGCCCTAGCCTGAAGGCTAGGGGAGCCTAAAGCCTAGGGGTGCCCTAGCCTGAAGGCTAGGGGAGCCCTAGCCTTAGCCTAGGGGAGCCTAAAGCCTAGGGGTGCCCTAGTTGAAGGCTAGGGGAGCCTAAAGCCTAGGGGTGCCCTAGCCTGAAGGCTAAGGGAGCCCTAGCCTTAGCCTAGGGGAGCCTAAAGCCTAGGGGTGCCCTAGCCTGAATGCTATAGTATCCTAAAGCCTAGGGGTGCCCTAGCCTGAAGGCTAGGGGAGCCCTAGCCTTACCCTAGGGGAGCCTAAAGCCTAGGGGTGCCCTAGCCTGAAGGCTAGGGGATCCCTAGCCTGAAGGCTAGGGGAGCCTAAAGCCTAGGGGTGCCCTATCCTGAAGGCTAGTGGAGCCCTAGCCTTAGCCTAGGGGAGCCTAAAGCCTAGGGGTGCCCTAGCCTGAAGGCTAGGGGAGCCTAAAGCCTAAGGGTGCCCTAGCCTGAAGGCTAGGGAAGCCCTAGCCTTAGCCTAGGGGAGCCTAAAGCCTAGGGGTGCCCTAGCCTGAAGGCTAGGGGAGCCTAAAGCCTAGGGGTGCCCTAGCCTGAAGGCTAGGGGAGCCCTAGCCTTAGCCTAGGGGAGCCTAAAGCCTAGGGGTGCCCTAGCCTGAAGGCTAGGGGAGCCCTACCTGAAGGCTAGGGGAGCCTAAAGCCTAGTGGTGCCCTAGCTTGAAGGCTAGGGGAGCCCGAGCCTGAAGGCTAGGGGAGCCTAAAGCCTAGGGGTGCCCTAGCCTGAAGGCTAGGGGAGCCCTAGCCTGAAGGCTAGGGGAGCCTAAAGCCTAGGGGTGCCCTAGCCTGAAGGCTAGGGGAGCCCTAGCCTTAGCCTAGGGGAGCCTAAAGTCTAGGGGTGCCCTAGCCTGAAGGCTAGTGGAGCCCTAGCCTTAGCCTAGGGGAGCCCTAGCCTAAAGCCTAGGGGTGCCCTAGCCTGAAGGCTAGGGGAGCCCTAGCCTTAGCCTAGGGGTGCCTAAAGCCTATGGGTGCCCTAGCCTGAAGGCTAGGGGAGCCCTAGCCTTAGCCTAGGGGAGCCCTAGCCTAAAGCCTAGGGGTGCCCTATCCAGAAGGCTAGGGGAGCCCAAGCCTTAGCCTAGGGGAGCCTAAAGCCTAGGGGTGCCCTAGCCTGAAGGCTAGGGGAGCCCTAGGCTTAGACTAGGGGAGCCTAAAGCCTAGGGGTGCCCTAGCCTGAAGGCTAGGGGAGCCCTAGCCTTAGGCTAGGGGAGCCTAAAGCCTAGGGGTGCCCTAGCCTGAAGTCTAGGGGAGCCCCAGCCTTAGCCTAGGGGAGCCCTAGCCTAAAGCCTAGGGGTTCCCTAGCCTGAAGGCTAGGGGTGTCCTAGCCTTAGCCTAGGGGAGCCTAAAGCCTAGGGGTGCCCTAGCCTGAAGGCTAGGGGAGCCCTAGCCTTAGCCTAGGGGAGCCCTAGCCTAAAGCCAAGGGGTGCCCGAGCCTGAAGGCAAGGGGAGCCCTAGCCTTAGCCTAGGGGTGCCTAAAGCCTAGGGGTGCCCTAGCCTGAAGGCTAGGGGAGCCCTAGCCTTAGCCTAGGGGAGCCCTAGCCTAAAGCCTAGGGGTGCCCTAGCCTGAAGGCTAGGGGAGCCCTGGCCTTAGCCTAGGGGAGCCTAAAGCTTAGGGGTGCCCTAGCCTGAAGGCTAGGGGAGCCCTAGCCTTAGCCTAGGGGAGCCTAAAGCCTAGGGGTGCCCTAGGCTGAAGGCTAGGGGAGCCCTAGCCTTAGCCTAGGGGAGCCCTAGCCTAAAGCCTAGGGGTGCCCTAGCCTGAAGGCTAGGGGAGCCCTAGCCTTAGCCTAGGGAAGCCCTAGCATAAAGCCTAGGGGTTCCCTAGCCTGAAGGCTAGGGGTGCCCTAGCCTTAGCCTAGGGGAGCCTAAAGCCTAGGGGTGCCCTAGCCTGAAGGCTAGGGGAGCCCTAGCCTTAGCCTAGGGGAGCCCTATCCTAAAGCCTAGGGGTGCCCTAGCCTGAAGGCAAGGGGAGCCATAGCCTTAGCCTAGGGGTGCCTAAAGCCTAGGGGTGCCCTAGCCTGAAGGCTAGGGGAGCCCTAGCCTTAGCCTAGGGGAGCCCTAGCCTAAAGCCTAGGGGTGCCCTAGCCTGAAGGCTGGGGGAGACCTGGCCTTAGCCTAGGGGAGCCTAAAGCCTAGGGTTGCCCTAGCCTGAAGGCTAGGGGAGCCCTAGCCTTAGCCTAGGGGAGCCTAAAGCCTAGGGGTGCCCTAGCCTGAAGGCTAGGGGAGCCCTAGCCTTAGCCTAGGGGAGCCCTAGCCTAAAGCCTAGGGGTGCCCTAGCCTGAAGGCTAGGGGAGCCCTAGCCTTAGCCTAGGGAAGCCCTAGCATAAAGCCTAGGTGTGCCCTAGCCTGAAGGCTAGGGGAGCCCTAGCCTTAGCCTAGGGGAGCCTAAACTTAGGGGTGCCCTAGCCTGAAGGCTAGGGGAGCCCTAGCCTGAAGACTAGGAGAGCCTAAAACCTCGGGGTGCCCTAGCCTGAAGGCTAGGTGAGCCCTAGCATTAGCCTAGGGGAGCCTAAAGCCTAGGGGTGCCCTAACCTGAAGGCTAGGGGAGCCTAAAGCCTAGGGGTGCCCTAGCCTGAAGGCTAGGGGAGCCCTAGCCTTAGCCTAGGGGAGCCTAAAGCCTTGGGGTGCCCTAGCCTGAAAGCTAGGGGAGCCTAAAGCCTAGGGGTGCCCTAGCCTGAACGCTAGGAGAGCCCTAGCCTTAGCCTAGGGGAGCCTAAAGCCTAGGGTGCCCTAGCCTGAAGGCTAGGGGAGCCTAAAGCCTAGGGGTGCCCTAGCCTGAAGGCTAGGGGAGCCCTAGCCTTAGCCTAGGGGAGCCTAAAGCCTAGGGGTGCCCTAGCCTGAAGGCTAGGGGAGCCCTAGCCTTAGCCTAGGGGAGCCCTAGCCTAAAGCCTAGGGGTGCCCTAGCCTGAAGGCTAGGGGAGCCATAGCCTTAGCCTAGGGTAGCCTAAAGCCTAGGGGTGCCCTAGCCTGAAGGCTAGGGGAGCTCTAGCCTTAGCCTAGGGGAGCCCTAGCCTAAAGCCTAGGGGTTCCCTAGCCTGAAGGCTAGGGGAGCCCTAGCCTTAGCCTAGGGGAACCTAAAGCCTAGGGGTGCCCTAGCCTCAAGGCTAGGGGAGCCCTAGCCTTAGCCTAGGGGAGCCCTAGCCTAAAGCCTAGGGGTGCCCGAGCCTGAAGGCTTGGGGAGCCCTAGCCTTAGCCTAGGGGAGCCTAAAGCCTAGGGGTGCCCTAGCCTGAAGGCTAGGTGAGCCCTAGCCTTAGCCTAGGAGAGCCCTAGCCTAAAGCCTAGGGGTGCCCTAGCCTGAATGCTAGGGGAGCCCTAGCCTTAGCCTAGGGGTGCCTAAAGCCTAGGGGTGGCCTAGCCTGAAGGCTAGGGGAGCCCTAGCCTTAGCCTAGGGGAGTCCTAGCCTAAAGCCTAGGGGTGCCCTAGCCTGAAGGCTAGGGGAGCCCTAGCCTTAGCCTAGGGGAGCCTAAAGCCTAGGGGTGCCCTAGCCTGAAGGCTAGGGGAGCCCTAGCCTTAGCCTAGGGGAGCCTAAAGCCTAGGGGTGCCCTAGCCTGAAGGCTAGGGGAGCCCTAGCCTTAGCCTAGGGGAGCCCTAGCCTAAAGCCTAGGGGTGCTCTAGCCTGAAGGCTAGGGGAGCCCTAGCCTTAGCCTAGGGGAGCCCTAGCCTAAAGCCTAGGGGTGCCCTAGCCTGAAGGCTAGGGGAGCCCTAGCCTTAGCCTAGGGGAGCCATAGCCTAAAGCCTAGGGGTGGCCTAGCCTGAAGGCTAGGGGAGCCCTAGCCTTAGCCTAGGGGAGCCTAAAGCCTAGGGGTGCCCTAGCCTGAAGGCTAGGGGAGCCCTAGCCTTACCCTAGGGGAGCCTAAAGCCTAGGGGTGCCCTAGCCTGAAGGCTAGGGGAGCCCTAGCCTGAAGCCTAGGGGAGCCTAAAGCCTAGGGGTGCCCTATCCTGAAGGCTAGTGGAGCCCTACCCTTAGCCTAGGGGAGCCTAAAGCCTAGGGTTGCCCTAGCCTGAAGGCTAGGGGAGTCCTAGCCTGAAGGCTAGGGGAGCCTAAAGCCTAAGGGTGCCCTAGCCTGAAGGCTAGGGGAGCCCTAGCCTTAGCCTATGGGAGCCTAAAGCCTAGGGGTGCCCTAGCCTGAAGGCTAGGGGAGCCCTAGCCTGAAGGCTAGGGGAGCCTAAAGCCTAGGGTTGCCCTAGCCTGAAGGCGAGGGGAGCCCTAGCCTTTGCCTAGGGGAGCCTAAAGCCTAGGAGTGCCCTAGCCTGAAGGCTAGGGGAGCCCTACCTGAAGGCTAGGGGAGCCTAAAGCCTAGTGGTGCCCTAGCCTGAAGGCTAGGGGAGCCCGAGCCTGAAGGCTAGGGGAGCCTAAAGCCTAGGGGTGCCCTAGCCTGAAGGCTAGGGGAGCCCTAGCCTGAAGGATAGGGGAGCCTAAAGCCTAGGGGTGCCCTAGCCTGAAGGCTAGGGTAGCCCTAGCCTGAAGGCTAGGGAAGCCTAAAGCCTAGGTGTGCCCTAGCCTGAAGGCTAGGGGAGCCCTAGCCTGAATGCTAGGGGAGCCTAAAGCCTAGGGGCTCCCTAGCCTGAAGGCTAGGGGAGCCCTAGCCTGAAGACTAGGGGAGCCTAAAGCCTAGGGGTGCCCTAGCCTGAAGGCTAGGGGAGCCTAAAACCTAGGTGTGCCCTAGCCTGAAGGCTAGGGGAGCCTAAAGCCTAGGGGTGCCCTAGCCTGAAAACTAGGGGAGCCGAAAGCCTAGGGGTGCCCTAGCCTGAAGGCTAGGGGAGCCCTAGCCTGAAGGCTAGCGGAGCCTAAAGCCTCGGGGTGCCCTAGCCTGAAGGCTAGGAGAGCCTAAAGCCTAGGGGTGCCCTAGCCTGAAGGCTGGAGCCCTAGCCTGAAGGCTAGGGTAGCCTAAAGCCTAGGGGTGCCCTAGCCTGAAGGCTAGGGGAGCCCTAGCCTGAAGGCTAGGGTAGCCTAAAGCCTAGGGGTGCCCTAGCCTGAAGGCTAGGGGAGCCCTAGACTGAAGGCTACGGGAGCCTAAAACCTAGGGTTGCCCTAGCCTGAAGGCTAGTGGAGCCCTAGCCTGAAGGCTAGGGGAGCCTAAAGCCTAGGGATGCCCTAGCCTGAAGGCAAGGGGAGCCCTAGCCTGAAGGCTAGGAGAGCCTAAATCCTAGGGGTGCCCTAGCCTGAAGTCTATGGGAGCCTAAAGCCTAGGGGTGCCCTAGCCTGAAGGCTAGGGGAGCCTAAAGCCTAGGGGTGCCCTAGCCTGAAGGCTAGGGGAGCCTAAAGCCTAGGGGTGCCCTAGCCTGAAGGCTAGGGTAGCCCTAGCCTGAAGGCTAGGGGAGCCTAAAGCCTAGGTGTGCCCTAGCCTGAAGGCTAGGGGAGCCCTAGCCTGAAGGGTAGGGGAGCCTAAAGCCTAGGGTTGCCCTAGCCTGAAGGCTAGGGGAGCCCTAGCCTGAAGGCTAGGGGAGCCTAAAGCCTAGGGGTGCCCTAGCCTGAAGGCTAGGGGAGTCTAAAGCCTAGGGGTGCCCTAGCCTGAAGGCTAGGGGAGCCCTAGCCTTAGCCTAGGGGAGCCTAAAGCCTAGGGGTACCCTAGCCTGAAGGCTAGGGGAGCCTAAAGCCTAGGGGTGCCCTAGCCTGAAGGCTAGGAGAGCCCTAGCCTTAGCCTAGGGGAGCCTAAAGCCTAGGGTGCCCTAGCCTGAAGGCTAGGGGAGCCTAAAGCCTAGGGGTGCCCTAGCCTGAAGGCTAGGGGAGCCCTAGCCTTAGCCTAGGGGAGCCTAAAGCCTAGGGGTGCCCTAGTTGAAGGCTAGGGGAGCCTAAAGCCTAGGAGTGCCCTAGCCTGAAGGCTAAGGGAGCCCTAGCCTTAGCCTAGGGGAGCCTAAAGCCTAGGGGTGCCCTAGCCTGAAGCCTAGGGGAGCCCTAGCCTTATCCTAGGGGAGCTAAAGCCTAGGGGTGCCCTAGCCTGAAGGCTAGGGGAGCCCTAGCCTGAAGGCTAGCGGAGCCTAAAGCCTAGGGGTGCCCTAGCCTGAACGCTAGGGGAGCCCTAGCCTTAGCCTAGGGGAGCCTAAAGCTAGGGGTGCCCTAGCCTGAATGCTAGGGTATCCTAAAGCCTAGGGGTGCCCTAGCCTGAAGGCTAGGGGAGCCCTAGCCTGAAGGTTAGGGGAGCCTAAAGCCTAGGGGTGCCCTAGCCTGAAGGCTAGGGTAGCCCTAGCCTGAAGGCTAGGGAAGCCTAAAGCATAGGGGTGCCCTTGCCTGAAGGCTAGGGGAGCCCTAGCCTGAATGCTAGGGGAGCCTAAAGCCTAGGGGTGCCCTAGCCTGAAGGCTAGGGGAGCCCTAGCCTGAAGACTAGGGGAGCCTAAAGCCTAGGGGTGCCCTAGCCTGAAGGCAAGGGGAGCCTAAAACCTAGGTGTGCCCTAGCCTGAAGGCTAGGGGAGCCTAAAGCCTAGGGGTGCCCTAGCCTGAAAACTAGGGGAGCCGAAAGCCTAGGGGTGTCCTAGCCTGAAGGCTAGGGGAGCCCTAGCCTGAAGGCTAGGGGAGCCTAAAGCCTCGGGGTGCCCTAGCCTGAAGGCTAGGAGAGCCTAAAGCCTAGGGGTGCCCTAGCCTGAAGGCTGGAGCCCTAGCCTGAAGGCTAGGGTAGCCTAAAGCCTAGGGGTGCCCTAGCCTGAAGGCTAGGGGAGCCCTAGCCTGAAGGCTAGGGGAGCCTAAAGCCTAGAGGTGCCCTAGCCTGAAGGCTAGGGGAGCCCTAGACTGAAGGCTACGGGAGCCTAAAACCTAGGGTTGCCCTAGCCTGAAGGCTACTGGAGCCCTAGCCTGAAGGCTAGGGGAGCCTAAAGCCTAGGGGTGCCCTAGCCTGAAGGCTAGGGGAGCCCTAGCCTGAAGGCTAGGGGAGCCTAAATCCCAGGGGTGCCCTAGCCTGAAGGCTAGGGGAGCCTAAAACCTAGGGGTGCCCTAGCCTGAAGTCTATGGGAGCCTAAAGCCTAGGGGTGCACTAGCCTGAAGGCTAGGGGAGCCCTAGCCTTAGCCAAGGGGAGCCTAAAGCCTAGGGGTGCCCTAGCCTGAAGGCTAGGGGAGCCCTAGCCTTAGCCTAGGGGAGCCTAAAGCCTAGGGGTGCCCTAGCCTGAAGGCTAGGGGAGCCCTAGCCTTAGCCAAGGGGAGCCTAAAGCCTAGGGGTGCCCTAGCCTGAAGGCTAGGGGAGCCCTAGCCTTAGCCTAGGGGAGCCCTAGCCTAAAGCCTAGGGGTGCCCTAGCCTGAAGGCTAGGGGAGCCCTAGCCTTAGCCAAGGGGAGCCTAAAGCCTAGGGGTGCCCTAGCCTGAAGGCTAGGGGAGCCCTAGCCTTAGCCTAGGGGAGCCTAAAGCCTAGGGGTGCCCTAGCCTGAAGGCTAGGGGAGCCTAAAGCCTAGGGGTGCCCTAGCCTGAAGGCTAGGGGAGCCCTAGCCTTAGCCTAGGGGAGCCTAAAGCCTAGGGGTGCCCTAGCCTGATGGCTAGGGGAGCCCTACCTGAATGCTAGGGGAGCCTAAAGCCTAGTGGTGCCCTAGCTTGAAGGCTAGGGGAGCCCGAGCCTGAAGGCTAGGGGAGCCTAAAGCCTAGGGGTGCCCTAGCCTGAAGGCTAGGGGAGCCCTAGCCTGAAGGCTAGGGGAGCCTAAAGCCTAGGGGTGCCCTAGCCTGAAGGCTAGGGGAGCCTAAAGCCTAGGGGTGACCTAGCCTGAAGGCTAGGGGAGCCCTAGCCTTAGCCTAGGCGAGCCCTAGCGTAAAGCCTAGGGGTGCCCTAGCCTGAAGGCTAGGGGAGCCCTAGCCTTAGCCTAGGGGAGCCTAAAGCCTAGGGGTGCCCTAGCCTGAAGGCTAGGGGAGCCCTAGCCTTAGCCTAGGGGAGCCCTAGCCTAAAGCCTAGGGGTTCCCTAGCCTGAAGGCTAGGGGAGCCCTAGCCTTAGCCTAGGGGAGCCTAAAGCCTAGGGGTGCCCTAGCCTGAAGGCTAGGGGTGCCCTAGCCTTAGCCTAGGGGAGCCCTAGCCTAAAGCCTAGGGGTGCCCGAGCCTGAAGGCTAGGGGAGCCCTAGCCTTAGCATAGGGGATCCTAAAGCCTAGGGGTGCCCTAGCCTGAAGGCTAGGTGAGCCCTAGCCTTAGCCTAGGGGAGCCCTAGCCTAAAGCCTAGGGGTGCCCTAGCCTGAAGGCTAGGGGAGCCCTAGCCTTAGCCTAGGGGTGCCTAAAGCCTAGGGATGCCCTAGCCTGAAGGCTAGGGGAGCCCTAGCCTTAGCCTAGAGGAGCCTTAGCCTAAAGCCTAGGGGTGCCCTAGCCTGAAAGCTAGGGGAGCCCTAGCCTTAGCCTAGGGGAGCCTAAAGCCTAGGGGTGCCCTAGCCTGAAGGCTAGGGGAGCCCTAGCCTTAGCCAAGGGGAGCCTAAAGCCTAGGGGTGCCCTAGCCTGAAGGCTAGGAGAGCCCTAGCCTTAGCCTAGGGGAGCCCTAGCCTAAAGCCTAGGGGTGCCCTAGCCTGAAGGCTAGGGGAGCCCTAGCCTTAGCCTAGGGGAGCCCTAGCCTAAAGCCTAGGGGTGCCCTAGCCTGAAGGCAAGGGGAACCCTAGCCTTAGCCTAGGGGAGCCCTAGCCTAAAGCCTAGGTTTGCCCTAGCCTGAAGGCTAGGGGAGCCCTAGCCTTAGCCTAGGGGATCCTAAAGCCTAGGGGTGCCCTAGCCTGAAGGCTAGGGGAGCCCTAGGCTTAGCCTAGGGGAGCCTAAAGCCTAGGGGTGCCCTAGCCTGAAGGCTAGGGGAGCCCTAGGCTTAGCCTAGGGGAGCCTAAAGCCTAGGGGTGCCCTAGCCTGAAGGCTAGGGGAGCCCTAGCCTTAGCCTAGGGGAGCCGTAGCCTAAAGCCTAGGGGTTCTCTAGCCTGAAGGCTAGGGGAGCCCTAGCCTTAGCCTAGGGGAGCCTAAAGCCTTGGGGTGCCCTAGCCTGAAGGCTAGGGGAGCGCTAGCCTTAGCCTAGGGGAGCCCTAGCCTAAAGCCGATGGGTTCCCTAGCCTGAAGGCTAGGGCAGCCCTAGCCTTAGCCTAGGGGAGCCTAAAGCCTATGGGTGCCCTAGCCTGAAGGCTAGGGGAGCCCTAGCCTTAGCCTAGGGTAGCCCTAGCCTAAAGCCTAGGGGTGCTCTAGCCTGAAGGCTAGGGGAGCCCTAGCCTTAGCCTAGGGGAGCCTAAAGCCTAGGGGTGCCCTAGCCTGAAGGCTAGGGGATCCCTAGCCTTAGCCTAGGGGAGCCCATGCCTAAAGCCTAGGGGTTCCCTAGCCTGAAGGATAGGTGAGCCCTAGCCTTAGCCTAGGGGAGCCTAAAGCCTAGGGGTGCCCTAGCCTGAAGGCTAGGGGAGCCCTAGCCTTAGCCTAGGGGAGCCCTAGCCTAAAGCCTAGGGTGCCCGAGCCTGAAGGCTAGGGGAGCCCTAGCGTTAGCCTAGTGGAGCCTAAAGCCTAGGGGTGCCCTAGCCTGAAGGCTAGGTGAGCCCTAGCCTTAGCCTAGGGGAGCCCTACCTAAAGCCTAGGGGTGCCCTAGCCTGAAGGCTAGGGGAGCCCTAGCCTTAGCCTAGGGGTGCCTAAAGCCTAGGGGTGCCCTAGCCTGAAAGCTAGGGGAGCCCTAGCCTTAGCCTAGGGGAGCCCTAGCCTAAAGCCTAGGGGTGCCCTAGCCTGAAGGATAGGGGAGCCCTAGCCTTAGCCTAGGGGAGCCTAAAGCCTAGGGGTGCCCTAGCCTGAAGGCTAGGGGAGCCCTAGCCTTAGCCTAGGGGAGCCTAAAGCCTAGGGGTGCCCTAGCCTGAAGGCTAGGGGAGCCCTAGCCTTAGCCTAGGGGAGCCCTAGCCTAAAGCCTAGGGGTGCCCTAGCCAGAAGGCTAGGGGAGCCCTAGCCTTAGCTTAGGGGAGCCCTAGCCTAAAGCCTAGGGGTGCCCTAGCCTGAAGGCAAGGGGAGCCCTAGCCTTAGCCTAGGGGAGCCCTAGCCTAAAGCCTAGGGGTGCCCTAGCCTGAAGGCTAGTGGAGCCCAAGCCTTAGCCTAGGGGACCCTAAAGCCTAGGGGTGCCCTAGCCTGAAGGCTAGGGGAGCCCTAGGCTTAGCCTAGGGGAGCCTAAAGCCTAGGGGTGCCCTAGCCTGAAGGCTAGGGGAGCCCTAGCCTTAGGCTAGGGGAGCCTAAAGCCAAGGGGTGCCCTAGCCTGAAGTCTAGGGGAGCCCTAGCCTTAGCCTAGGGGAGCCCTAGCCTAAAGCCTAGGGGTTCCCTAGCCTGAAGGCTAGGGGTGCCCTAGCCTTAGCCTAGGGGAGCCTAAAGCCTAGGCTTTCCCTAGCCTGAAGGCTAGGGGAGCCCTAGCCTTAGCCTAGGGGAGCCCTAGCCTAAAGCCTAGGGGTGCCCGAGCCTGAAGGCAAGGGGAGCCCTAGCCTTAGCCTAGGGGTGCCTAAAGCCTATGGGTGCCCTAGCCTGAAGGCTAGGGGAGCCCTAGCCTTAGCCTAGGGGAGCCCTAGCCTAAAGCCTAGGGGTGCCCTAGCCTGAAGGCTAGGGTAGCCCTGGCCTTAGCCTATGGGAGCCTAAAGCCTAGGGGTGCCCTAGCCTGAAGGCTAGGGGAGCCCTAGCCTTAGCCTAGGGGAGCCTAAAGCCTAGGGGTGCCCTAGCCTGAAGGCTAGGGGAGCCCTAGCCTTAGCCTAGGGGAGCCCTAGCCTAAAGCCTAGGGGTGCCCTAGCCTGAAGGCTAGGGGAGCCCTAGCCTTAGCCTAGGGAAGCCCTAGCATAAAGCCTAGGGGTTCCCTAGCCTGAAGGCTAGGGGTGCCCTAGCCTTAGCCTAGGGGAGCCTAAAGCCTAGGGGTGCCCTAGCCTGAAGGCTAGGGGAGCCCTAGCCTTAGCCTAGGGGAGCCCTAGCCTAAAGCCTAGGGGTGCCCTAGCCTGAAGGCAAGGGGAGCCCTAGCCTTAGCCTAGGGGTGCCTAAAGCCTAGGGGTGCCCTAGCCTGAAGGCTAGGGGAGCCCTAGCCTTAGCCTAGGGGAGCCCTAGCCTAAAGCCTAGGGGTGCCCTAGCCTGAAGGCTAGGAGAGCCCTGGCCTTAGCCTAGGGGAGCCTAAAGCCTAGGGGTGCCCTAGCCTGAAGGCTAGGGGAGCCCTAGCCTTAGCCTAGGGGAGCCTAAAGCCTAGGGGTGCCCTAGCCTGAAGGCTAGGGGAGCCCTAGCCTTAGCCTAGGGGAGCCCTAGCCTAAAGCCTAGGGGTGCCCTAGCCTGAAGGCTAGGGGAGCCCTAGCCTTAGCCTAGGGAAGCCCTAGCATAAAGCCTAGGGGTGCCCTAGCCTGAAGGTTGGGGAGCCCTAGCCTTAGCCTAGGGGAGCCCTAGCCTAAAGCCTAGGGTTGCCATAGCCTGAAGGCTAGGGGAGCCCAAACCTTAGCCTAGGGGAGCCTAAAGCCTAGGGTTGCCCTAGCCTGAAGGCTAGGGGAGCCCTAGCCTTAGCCTAGGGGAGCCTAAAGCCTAGGGGTGCCCTAGCCTGAAGGCTAGGGGAGCCCTAGCCTTAGCCTAGGGGAGCCTAAAGCCTAGGGGTGCCCTAGCCTGAAGGCTAGGAGAGCCCTAGCCTTAGCCTAGGGGTGCCCTAGCCTAAAGCCTAGGGGTGCCCGAGCCTGAAGGCTAGGGGAGCCCTAGCCTTAGCCTAGCGGAGCCTAAAGCCTAGGGGTGCCCTAACCTGAAGGCAAGGGGAGCCCTAGCCTTAGCCTAGGGGTGCCTAAAGCCTAGGGGTGCCCTAGCCTGAAGGCTAGGGGAGCCCTAGCCTTAGCCTAGGGGTGCCTAAAGCCTAGGGGTGCCCTAGCCTGAAGGCTAGGGGAGCCCTAGCCTTAGCCTAGGGGAGACCTAGCCTAAAGCCTAGGGGTGCCCTAGCCTGAAGGCTAGGGTAGCCCTAGCCTTAGCCTAGGGGAGCCTAAAGCCTAGGGGTGCCCTAGCCTGAAGGCTAGGGGAGCCCTACCCTTAGCCTAGGGGAGCCTAAAGCCTAGGAGTGCCCTAGCCTGAAGGCTAGGGGAGCCCTAGCCTTAGCCTAGGGGAGCCCTAGTCTAAAGCCTAGGGGTGCCCTAGCCTGAAGGCTAGGGGAGCCCTAGCCTTAGCCTAGGGGAGCCCTAGCCTAAAGCCTAGGGTTGCACTAGCCTGAAGGCTAGGGGAGCCCTAACTTTAGCCTAGGGAAGCCTAAAGCCTAGGGGTGCCCTAGCCTGAAGGATAGGGAAGCCCTAGCCTTAGCCTAGGGGAGCCTAAAGCCTAGGGGTGCCCTAGCCTGAAGGATAGGGGAGCCCTAGCCTGAAGGACAGGGGAGCCTAAAGCCTAGGGGTGCCCTATCCTGAAGGCTAGGGGAGCACTAGCGTGAAGGCTAGGGGAGCCTAAAGCCTAGGGGTGCCCTAGCCTAGGGGTGCCCTAGCCTGAAGGCTAGGGGAGTGATAGCCTGAAGGTTAGGGGAGCCTAAAGCCTAGGGGTGCCCTAGCCTGAAGGCTAGGGGAGCCTAAAGCCTAGGGTTGCCCTAGCCTGAAGGCTAGAGGAGCCCTAGCCTGAACGCTAGGGGAGCCTAAAGCCTAGGGGTGCCCTTAGTCTGACGGCTAGAGGAGCCCTAGCCTGAAGGCTAGGGGAGCCCAGCCTGAAGGCTAGGGGAGCCTAAAGCCTAGGGGTGCCCTAGACTGAAGGCTATGGGAGCCCTAGCCTGAATGCTAGGGGAGCCTAAAGCCTAGGGGTGCCCTAGCCTGAAGGCTAGGCGAGCCCTAGCCTAAAGGCTAGGGGAGCCTAAAGACTAGGGGTGCACTAGCCTGAAGGCTAGGGGAGCCTAAAGCCTAGGGATGCCCTAGCCTGAAGGCTAGGGGAGCCCTAGCCTTAGCCTAGGGGAGCCTAAAGCCTAGGGGTGCACTAGCTTGAAGGCTAGGGGAGCCTAAAACCTAGGGGTGCCCTAGCCTGAAGGCTAGGGGAGCCCTACCCTTAGCCTAGGGGAGCCAAAAGCCTAGGGGTGCCCTAGCCTGAAGACTAGGGGAGCCTAAAGCCTAGGGGTGCGCAAGCCTGAAGGCTAGGGGAGCCCTAGCCTTAAGGCTAGGGGAGCCTAAAGCCTAGGGGTGCCCTAGCGTGAAGGCTAGGGGAGGCCTAGCCTTAGCCTAGGGGAGCCTAAAGCCTAGGGGTGCCCTCGACTGAAGGCTAGGGGAGCCTAAACCTAGGGGTGCCCTAGCCTGAAGGCTAGGGGAGCCCTAGCCTGAAGACTAGGGGAGCCTAAAGCCTAGGGGTGCCCTAGCCTGAAGGCTAGGGTAGCCCTAGCCTTAGCCTAGGGGAGAATAAAGCCTAGGGGTGCCCTAGCCTGAAGGCTAGGGGAGCCTAAAGCCTAGGGGTGCCCTAGCCTGAAGGCTAGGGGAGCCCTTGCCTTAGCCTAGGGGAGCCTAAAGTCTAGGGGTGCCCTAGCCTGAAGGCTAGGGGAGCCCTAGCCTTACCCTAGGGGAGCCTAAAGCCTAGGGGTGCCCTAGCCTGAAGGCTAGGGGAGCCTAAAGCCTAGGGGTGCCCTATCCTGAAGGCTAGTGGAGTCCTAGCATTAGCCTAGGGGAGCCTAAAGCCTAGGGGTGCCCTAGCCTGAAGGCTAGGGGAGTCCTAGCCTGAAGGCTAGGGGAGCCTAAAGCCTAAGGGTGCCCTAGCCTGAAGGCTAGGGGAGCCCTAGCCTTAGCCTAGGGGAGCCTAAAGCCTAGGGGTGCCCTAGCCTGAAGGCTAGGGGAGCCTAAAGCCTAGGGGTGCCCTAGCCTGAAGGCTAGGGGAGCCGTAGCCTTAGCCTAGGGGAGCCTAAAGCCTAGGGGTGCCCTAGCCTGAAGGCTAGGGGAGCCCTACCTGAAGGCTAGGGGAGCCTAAAGCCTAGTGGTGCCCTAACCTGAAGGCTAGGGGAGCCCGAGCCTGAAGGCTAGGGGAGCCTAAAGCCTAGGGGTGCCCTAGCCTGAAGTCTAGGGGAGCCCTAGCCTTAGCCTAGGGGAGCCCTAGCCTAAAGCCTAGGGGTTCCCTAGCCTGAAGGCTAGGGTAGCCCTAGCCTCAAGGCTAGGGAAGCCTAAAGCCTACGGGTGCACTAGCCTGAAGGCTAGGGGAGCCTAAAGCCTAGGGGTGCCCTAGCCTGAAGACTAGGGGAGCCTAAAACCTAGGTGTGCCCTAGCCTGAAGGCTAGGGGAGCCTAAAGCCTAGGGGTGCCCTAGCCTGAAGGCTAGGGGAGCCTAAAGCCTAGGGGTGCCCTAGCCTGAAGGCGAGGGGAGCCATAGCCTGAAGGCTAGGGGAGCCTAAAGCCTAGGGGTGCCCTAGCCTGAAGGCTAGGGGAGCCCTCGCCTGAAGGCTAGGGGAGCCTAAAGCCTAGGGGTGCCCTAGCCTGAAGGCTAGGGGAGCCTAAAACCTAGGTGTGCCCTAGCCTGAAGGCTAGGGGAGCCTAAAGCCTAGGGGTGCCCTAGCCTGAAGACTAGGGGAGCCTAAAGCCTAGGGGTGCCCTAGCCTGAAGGCTAGGGGAGCCCTAGCCTGAGGGCTAGGGGAGCCTAAAGCCTAGGGGTGCCCTAGCCTGAAGGCTAGGGGAGCCTAAAGCCTAGGGGTGCCCTAGCCTGAAGGCTTGAACCCTAGCCTGAAGGCTAGGGTAGCCTAAAGCCTAGGGGTGCCCTAGCCTGAAGGCTAGGGGAGCCCTAGCCTGAAGGCTAGGGTAGCCTAAAGCCTAGGGGTGCCCTAGCCTGCAGGCTAGGGGAGCCCTAACCTTAGCCTAGGGGAGCCCTAGCCTAAAGCCTAGGGGTGCCCTAGCCTGAAGGCTATGGGAGCCCTAGGCTTAGCCTAGGGGAGACAAAGCCTAGGGGTGCCCTAGCCTGAAGTCTAGGGGAGCCCTAGCCTTAGCCTAGGGGAGCCCTAGCCTAAAGCCTAGGGGTTCCCTAGCCTGAAGGCTAGGGGAGCCCTAGCCTTAGCCTAGGGGAGCCTAAAGCCTAGGGGTGCCCTAGCCTGAAGGCTACGGGAGCCCTAGCCTTAGCCGAGGGGAGCCCTAGCCTAAAGCCTAGGGGTGCCCTAGCCTGAAGGCTAGGGGAGCCCTAGCCTTAGCCTAGGGGAGCCCTAGCCTAAAGCTTAGGGGTTCCCTAGCCTGAAGGCTAGGGGAGCCCTAGCCTTAGCCTAGGGGAGCCTAAAGCCTAGGGGTGCCCTAGCCTGAAGGCTAGGGGAGCCCTAGCCTTCGCCTAGGGGAGCCGTAGCCTAAAGCCTAGGGGTGCCCGAGCCTGAAGGCTAGGGGAGCCCTAGCCTTAGCCTAGCGGAGCCTAAAGCCTAGGGGTGCCCTAGCCTGAGGGCTAAGTGAGCCCTAGCCTTAGCCTAGGGGAGCCCTAGCCTAAAGCCTAGGGGTGCCCTAGCCTGAAGGCTAGGGGAGCCCTAGCCTTAGCCTAGGGGTGCCTAAAGCCTAGGGGTGCCCTAGCCTGAAGGCTAGGGGAGCCCTAGCCTTAGCCTAGGGGAGCCCTAGCCTAAAGCCTAGGGGTGCCCTAGCCTGAAGGCTAGGGGAACCCTAGCCTTAGCCTAGGGGAGCCCTAGCCTAAAGCCTAGGGGTGCCCTAGCCTGAAGGCTATGGGAGCCCTAGCCTTAGCCTAGGGGAGCCCTAGCCTAAAGCCTAGGGGTGCCCTAGCCTAAAGGCTAGGGGAGCCCTAGCCTTAGCCTAGGGGAGCCTAAAGCCTAGGGGTACCCTAGCCTGAAGGATAGGGAAGCCCTAGCCTTAGCCTAGGGGAGCCTAAAGCCTAGGGGTGCCCTAGCCTGAAGGATAGGGGAGCCCTAGCCTGAAGGATAGGGGAGCCTAAAGCCTAGGGGTGCCCTAGACTGAAGGCTAGGGGAGCACTAGCCTGAAGGCTAGTGGAGCCTAAAGCCTAGGGGTGCCCTAGCCTAGGGGTGCCCTAGCCTGAAGGCTAGGGGAGCGATAGCCAGAAGGTTAGGGGAGCCTAAAGCCTAGGGGTGCCCTTGCCTGAAGGCTAGGGGAGCCTAAAGCCTAGGGGTGCCCTAGACTGAAGGCTAGGGGAGCCCTAGCCTGAAGGCTAGGGGAGCCTAAAGCCTAGGGGTGCCCTAGCCTGAAGGCTAGGCGAGCCCTAGCCTAAAGGCTAGGGGAGCCTAAAGACTAGGGGTGCACTAGCCTGAAGGCTAGGGGAGCCTAAAGCCTAGGGATGCCCTAGCCTGAAGGCTAGGGGAGCCCTAGCCTTAGCCTAGGGGAGCCTAAAGCCTAGGGGTGCACTAGCTTGAAGGCTAGGGGAACCGTAGCCTGAAGGCTAGGGGAGCCTAAAGCCTAGGGGTGCCCTAGCCTGAAGGCTAGGGGAGCCCTAGCCTTAGCCTAGGGGAGCCTAAAGCCTTGGGGTGCCCTAGCCTGAAGTCTAGGGGAGCCTAAAGCCTAGGGGTGCGCAAGCCTGAAGGCTAGGGGAGCCCTAGCCGTAAGGCTAGGGGAGCCTAAAGCCTAGGGGTGCCCTAGCGTGAAGGCTAGGGGAGGCCTAGCCTTAGCCTAGGGGAGCCTAAAGCCTAGGGGTGCCCTCGACTGAAGGCTAGGGGAGCCTAAACCTAGGGGTGCCCTAGCCTGAAGGCTAGGGGAGCCCTAGCCTGAAGACTAGGGGAGCCTAAAGCCTAGGGGTGCCCTAGCCTGAAGGCTAGGGGAGCCCTAGCCTTAGCCTAGGGGAGAATAAAGCCTAGGGGTGCCCTAGCCTGAAGGCTAGGGGAGCCTAAAGCCTAGGGGTGCCCTAGCCTGAAGGCTAGGGGAGCCCTTGCCTTAGCCTAGGGGAGCCTAAAGCCTAGGGGTGCCCTAGCCTGAAGGCTAGGGGAGCCCTAGCCTTACCCTAGGGGAGCCTAAAGCCTAGGGGTGCCCTAGCCTGAAGGCTAGGGGAGCCTAACGCCTAGGGGTGCACTAGCCTGAAGGCTAGGGGAGCCTAAAGCCTAGGGGTGCCCTAGCCTGAAGGCTAGGGGAGCCTAAAGCCTAGGGGTGCCCTAGCCTGAAGGCGAGGGGAGCCCTAGCCTGAAGGCTAGGGGAGCCTAAAGCCTAGGGGTGCCCTAGCCTGAAGGCTAGGGGAGCCTAAAACCTAGGGGTGCCCTAGCCTGAAGGCTAGGGGAGCCTAAAACCTAGGTGTGCCCTAGCCTGAAGGCTAAGGGAGCCTAAAGCCTAGGGGTGCCCTAGCCTGAAGGCTAGGGGAGCCTAAAGCCTAGGGGTGCCCTAGCCTGAAGGCTAGGGGAGCCTAAAGCCTAGGGGTGCCCTAGCCTGAAGGCTGGAACCCTAGCCTGAAGGCTAGGGTAGCCTAAAGCCTAGGGGTGCCCTAGCCTGAAGGCTAGGGGAGCCCTAGCCTGAAGGCTAGGGGAGCCTAAAGCCTAGGGGTGCCCTAGCCTGCAGGCTAGGGGAGCCCTAGCCTTAGCCTAGGGGAGCCCTAGCCTAAAGCCTAGGGGTGGCCTGGCCTGAAGGCTAGGGGAGCCCTAGGCTTAGCCTAGGGGAGCCTAAAGCCTAGGGGTGCCCTAGCCTGAAGGCTAGGGGAGCCCTAGCCTTAGCCTAGGGGAGCCTAAGCCTAGGGGTGCCCTACCCTGAAGTCTAGGGGAGCCCTAGCCTTAGCCTAGGGGAGCCCTAGCCTAAAGCCTAGGGGTTCCCTAGCCTGAAGGCTAGGGGAGCCCTAGCCTTAGCCTAGGGGAGCCTAAAGCCTAGGGGTGCCCTAGCCTGAAGGCTACGGGAGCCCTAGCCTTAGCCTAGGGGAGCCCTAGCCTAAAGCATAGGGGTGCCCGAGCCTGAAGGCTAGAGGAGCCCTAGCCTTAGCCTAGGGGAGCCTAAAGCCTAGTGGTGCCCTAGCCTGAAGGCTAGGGGAGCCCTAGCCTTAGCCTAGGGGAGCCCTAGCCTAAAGCCTAGGGGTGCCCTAGCCTGAAGGCTAGGGGAGCCCTAGCCTTAGCCTAGGGGAGCCCTAGCCTAAAGCTTAGGGGTTCCCTAGCCTGAAGGCTAGGGGAGCCCTAGCCTTAGCCTAGGGGAGCCTAAAGCCTAGGGGTGCCCTAGCCTGAAGGCTAGGGGAGCCCTAGCCTTAGCCTAGGGGAGCCGTAGCCTAAAGCCTAGGGGTGCCCGAGCCTGAAGGCTAGGGGAGCCCTAGCCTTAGCCTAGCGGAGCCTAAAGCCTAGGGGTGCCCTAGCCTGAGGGCTAAGTGAGCCCTAGCCTTAGCCTAGGGGAGCCCTAGCCTAAAGCCTAGGGGTGCCCTAGCCTGAAGGCTAGGGGAGCCCTAGCCTTAGCCTAGGGGTGCCTAAAGCCTAGGGGTGCCCTAGCCTGAAGGCTAGGGGAGCCCTAGCCTTAGCCTAGGGGAGCCCTAGCCTAAAGCCTAGGGGTGCCCTAGCCTGAAGGCTAGGGGAACCCTAGCCTTAGCCTAGGGGAGCCCTAGCCTAAAGCCTAGGGGTGCCCTAGCCTGAAGGCTATGGGAGCCCTAGCCTTAGCCTAGGGGAGCCCTAGCCTAAAGCCTAGGGGTGCCCTATCCTGAAGGCTAGGGGAGCCCTAGCCTTAGCCTAGGGGAGCCTAAAGCCTAGGGGTGCCCTAGCCTGAAGGATAGGGAAGCCCTAGCCTTAGCCTATGGGAGCCTAAAGCCTAGGGGTGCCCTAGCCTGAAGGATAGGGGAGCCCTAGCCTGAAGGATAGGGGAGCCTAAAGCCTAGGGGTGCCCTAGACTGAAGGCTAGGGGAGCACTAGCCTGAAGGCTAGGGGAGCCTAAAGCCTAGGGGTGCCCTAGCCTAGGGGTGCCCTAGCCTGAAGGCTAGGGGAGCGATAGCCTGAAGGTTAGGGGATACTAATGCCTAGGGGTGCCCTAGCCTGAAGGCTAGGGGAGCCTAAAGCCTAGGGGTGCCCTAGCCTGAAGGCTAGAGGAGCCCTAGCCTGAAGGCTAGGGGAGCCTAAAGCCTAGGGGTGCCCTAGACTGAAGGCTAGAGGAGCCCTAGCCTGAAGGCTAGGGGAGCCTAAAGCCTAAGGGTGCCCTAGCCTGAAGGCTAGGGGAGCCCAGCCTGAAGGCTAGGGGAGCCTAAAGCCTAGGGGTGCCCTAGACTGAAGGCTAGGGCAGCCCTAGCCTGAAGGCTAGGGGAGCCTAAAGCCTAGGGGTGCACTAGCCTGAAGGCTAGGCGAGCCCTAGCCTAAAGGCTAGGGGAGCCTAAAGACTAGGGGTGCCCTAGCCTGAAGGCTAAGGGAGCCTAAAGCCTTGGGATGCCCTAGCCTGAAGGCTAGGGGAGCCCTAGCCTTAGCCTAGGGGAGCCTAAAGCCTAGGGGTGCACTAGCTTGAAGGCTAGGGGAGCCCTAGCCTGAAGGCTAGGGGAGCCTAAAGCCTAGGGGTGCCCTAGCCTGAAGGCTAGGGGAGCCCTAGCCTTAGCCTAAGGGAGCCTAAAGCCTAGGGGTGCCCTAGCCTGAAGTCTAGGGGAGCCTAAAGCCTAGGGGTGCCCTAGCCTGAAGGCTAGGAGAGCCCTAGCCTTAGCCTAGGGGAGCCTAAAGCCTAGGGGTGCGCAAGCCTGAAGGCTAGGGGAGCCCTAGCCTTAAGGCTAGGGGAGCCTAAAGGCTAGGGGTGCCCTAGCCTGAAGGCTAGGGAAGGCTAAAGCCTAGGGGTGCACTAGCCTGAAGGTTAGGGGAGCCTAAAGCCTAGGGGTGGCCTAGCCTGAAGACTAGGGGAGCCTAAAACCTAGGTGTGCCCTAGCCTGAAGGCTAGGGGAGCCTAAAGCCTAGGGGTGCCCTAGCCTGAAGGCTAGGGGAGCCTAAAGCCTAGGGGTGCCCTAGCCTGAAGGCTAGGGGAGCCCTAGCCTGAAGGCTAGGGGAGCCTAAAGCCTAGGGGTGGCCTAGCCTGAAGGCTAGGGGAGCCTAAAGCCTAGGGGTGCCCTAGCCTGAAGGCTAGGGGAGCCTAAAACCTAGGTGTGCCCTAGCCTGAAGGCTAGGGGAGCCTAAAGCCTAGGGGTGCCCTAGCCTGAAGGCTAGGGGAGACTAAAGCCTAGGGGTGCCCTAGCCTGAAGGCTAGGGGAGCCCTAGCCTGAAGGCTAGGGGAGCCCTAGCCTGAAGGCTAGGGGAGCCTAAAGCCTAGGGGTGCCCTAGCCTGAAGGCTAGGGGAGCCTAAAGCCTAGGGGTGCCCTAGCCTGAAGGCTGGAACCCTAGCCTGAAGGCTAGGGTAGCCTAAAGCCTAGGGGTGCCCTAGCCTGAAGGCTAGGGGAGCCCTAGCATGAAGGCTAGGGGAGCCTAAAGCCTAGGGGTGCCCTAGCCTGCAGGCTAGGGGAGCCCTAGCCTTAGCCTAAGGGAGCCCTAGCCTAAAGCCTAGGGGTGCCCTAGCCTGAAGGCTAGGGGAGCCCTAGGCTTAGCCTAGGGGAGCCTAAAGCCTAGGGGTGCCCTAGCCGGAAGGCTAGGGGAGCCCTAGCCTTAGCCTAGGGGAGCCTAAAGCCTAGGGGTGCCCTAGCCTGAAGTCTAGGGGAGCCCTAGCCTTAGCCTAGGGGAGCCCTAGCCTAAAGCCTAGGGGTTCCCTAGCCTGAAGGCTAGGGGAGCCCTAGCCTTAGCCTAGGGGAGCCTAAAGCCTAGGGGTGCCCTAGCCTGAAGGCTACGGGAGCCCTAGCCTTAGCCTAGGGGAGCCCTAGCCTAAAGCCTAGGGGTGCCCGAGCCTGAAGGCTAGAGGAGCCCTAGCCTTAGCCTAGGGGAGCCTAAAGCCTAGTGGTGCCCTAGCCTGAAGGCTAGGTGAGCCCTAGCCTTAGCCTAGGGGAGCCCTAGCCTAAAGCCTAGGGGTGCCCTAGCCTGAAGGCTAGGGGAGCCCTAGCCTTAGCCTAGGGGAGCCTAAAGCCTACTGGTGCCCTAGCCTGAAGGCTAGGGGAGCCCTAGCCTTAGCCTAGGGGAGCCCTAGCCTAAAGCCTAGGGGTGCCCTAGCCTGAAGGCTAGGGGAGCCCTAGCCTTAGCCTAGGGGAGCCCTAGCCTAAAGCCTAGGGGTGCCCTAGCCTGAAGGCTAGGGGAGCCCTAGCCTTAGCCTAGGGGAGCCTAAAGCCTAGGGGTGCCCTAGCCTGAAGGCTAGGGGAGCCCTAGCCTTAGCCTAGGGGAGCCTAAAGCCTAGGGGTGCCCTAGCCTGAAGGCTAGGGGAGCCCTAGCCTTAGCCTAGGGGAGCCCTAGCCTAAAGCTTAGGGGTTCCCTAGCCTGAAGGCTAGGGGAGCCCTAGCCTTAGCCTAGGGGAGCCGTAGCCTAAAGCCTAGGGGTGCCCGAGCCTGAAGGCTAGGGGAGCCCTAGCCTTAGCCTAGCGGAGCCTAAAGCCTAGGGGTGCCCTAGCCTGAGGGCTAAGTGAGCCCTAGCCTTAACCTAGGGGAGCCCTAGCCTAAAGCCTAGGGGTGCCCTAGCCTGAAGGCTAGAGGAGCCCTAGCCTTAGCCTAGGGGTGCCTAAAGCCTAGGGGTGCCCTAGCCTGAAGGCTAGGGGAGCCCTAGCCTTAGCCTAGGGGAGCCCTAGCCTAAAGCCTAGGGGTGCCCTAGCCTGAAGTCTATGGGAGCCCTAGCCTTAGCCTAGGGGAGCCCTAGCCTAAAGCCTAGGGGTGCCCTAGCCTGAAGGCTAGGGGAACCCTAGCCTTAGCCTAGGGGAGCCCTAGCCTAAAGCCTAGGGTTGCCCTAGCCTGAAGTCTATGGGAGCCCTAGCCTTAGCCTAGGGGAGCCCTAGCCTAAAGCCTAGGGGTGCCCTAGCCTGAAGGCTAGGGGAGCCCTAGCCTTAGCCTAGGGGAGCCTAAAGCCTAGGGGTGCCCTAGCCGGAAGGCTAGGGGAGCCCTAGCCTTAGCCTAGGGGAGCTTAAAGCCTAGGGGTGCCCTAGCCTGAAGTCTAGGGGAGCCCTAGCCTTAGCCTAGGGGAGCCTAAAGCCTAGGGGTGCCCTAGCCTGAAGGCTAAGGGAGCCCTAGCCTTAGCCTAGGGGAGCCCTAGCCTAAAGCCTAGGGGTGCCCGAGCCTGAAGGCTAGAGGAGCCCTAGCCTTAGCCTAGGGGAGCCTAAAGCCTAGTGGTGCCCTAGCCTGAAGGCTAGGTGAGCCCTAGCCTTAGCCTAGGGGAGCCCTAGCCTAAAGCCTAGGGGTGCCCTAGCCTGAAGGCTAGGGGAGCCCTAGCCTTAGCCTAGGGGAGCCTAAAGCCTAGGGGTGCCCTAGCCTGAAGGATAGGGAAGCCCTAGCCTTAGCCTAGGGGAGCCTAAAGCCTAGGGGTGCCCTACCCTGAAGGATAGGGGAGCCCTAGCCTGAAGGATAAGGGAGCCTAAAGCCTAGGGGTGCCCTAGACTGAAGGCTAGGGGAGCACTAGCCTGAAGGCTAGGGGAGCCTAAAGCCTAGGGGTGCCCTAGCCTAGGGGTGCCCTAGCCTGAAGGCTAGGGGAGCGATAGCCTGAAGGTTAGGGGAGCCTAAAGCCTAGGGGTGCCCTAGCCTGAAAGCTAGGGGAGCCTAAAGCCTAGGGGTGCCCTAGCCTGAAGGCTAGAGGAGCCCTAGCCTGAAGGCTAGGGGAGCCTAAAGCCTAGGGGTGCCCTACACTGAAGGCTAGAGGAGCCCTAGCCTGAAGGCTAGGGGAGCCTAAAGCCTAAGGGTGCCCTAGCCTGAAGGCTAGGGGAGCCCAGCCTGAAGGCTAGGGGAGCCTAAAGCCTAGGGGTGCCCTAGACTGAAGGCTAGGGCAGCCCTAGCCTGAAGGCTAGGGGAGCCTAAAGCCTAGGGGTACCCTAGCCTGAAGGCTAGGCGAGCCCTAGCCTAAAGGCTAGGGGAGCCTAAAGACTAGGGGTGCCCTAGCCTGAAGGCTAGGGGAGCCTAAAGCCTAGGGATGCCCTAGCCTGAAGGCTAGGGGAGCCCTAACCTTAGCCTAGGGGAGCCTAAAGCCTAGGGGTGCACTAGCTTGAAGGCTAGGGGAGCCCTAGCCTGAAGGCTAGGGGAGCCTAAAGCCTAGGGGTGCCCTAGCCTGAAGGCTAGGGGAGCCCTAGCCTTAGCCTAAGGGAGCCTAAAGCCTAGGGGTGCCCTAGCCTGAAGTCTAGGGGAGCCTAAAACCTAGGTGTGCCCTAGCCTGAAGGCTAAGGGAGCCCTAGCCTTAGCCTAGGGGAGCCTAAAGCCTAGGTGTGCGCAAGCCTGAAGGCTAGGGGAGCCCTAGCCTTAAGGCTAGGGGAGCCTAAAGCCTAGGGGTGCCCTAGCGTGAAGGCTAGGGGAGGCCTAGCCTTAGTCTAGGGGAGCCTAAAGCCTAGGGGTGCCCTCGACTGAAGGCTAGGGGAGCCTAAACCTAGGGGTGCCCTAGCCTGAAGGCTAGGGGAGCCCTAGCCTGAAGGCTAGGGGAGCCCTAGCCTGAAGACTAGGGGAGCCTAAAGCGTAGGGGTGCCCTAGCCTGAAGGCTAGGGGAGCCCTAGCCTTAGCCTAGGGGAGACTAAAGCCTAGGGGTGCCCTAGCCTGAAGGCTAGGGTAGCCCTAGCCTTAGCCTAGGGGAGCCTAAAGCCTAGCGGTGCCCTAGCCTGAAGGCTAGGGGAGCCCTAGCCTTACCCTAGTGGAGCCTAAAGCCTAGGGGTGCCCTAGCCTGAAGGCTAGGGGAGCCTAAAACCTAGGGGTGCCCTATCCTGAAGGCTAGTGGAGTCCTAGCCTTAGCCTAGGGGAGCCTAAAGCCTAGGGGTGCCCTAGCCTGAAGGCTAGGGGAGTCCTAGCCTGAAGGCTAGGGGAGCCTAAAGCCTAAGGGTGCCCTAGCCTGAAGGCTAGGGGAGCCCTAGCCTTAGCCTAGGGGAGCCTAAAGCCTAGGGGTGCCCTAGCCTGAAGGCTAGGGCAGCCCTAGCCTGAATGCTAGGGGAGCCTAAAGCCTAGAGGAGCCCTAGCCTGAAGGCTAGGGGAGCCCTAGCCTGAAGGCTAGGGGAGCCTAAAGCCTAGGGGTGCCCTAGCCTGAAGGCTAGGGGAGCCTAAAACCTAGGTGTGCCCTAGCCTGAAGGCTAGGGGAGCCTAAAGCCTAGGGGAGCCCTAGCCTGAAGGCTAGGGGAGCCCTAGCCTGAAGGCTAGGGGACCCTAAAGCCTAGGGGTGCCCTAGCCTGAAGGCTGGAACCCTAGCCTGAAGCCTAGGGTAGCCTAAAGCCTAGGGGTGCCCTAGCCTGAAGGCTAGGGGAGCCCTAGCCTGAAGGCTAGGGGAGCCTAAAGCCTAGGGGTGCCCTAGCCTGCAGGCTAGGGGAGCCCTAGCCTTAGCCTAGGGGAGCCCTAGCCTAAAGCCTAGGGGTGCCCTAGCCTGAAGGCTAGGGGAGCCCTAGCCTTTGCCTAGGGGAGCCTAAAGCCTTGGGGTGCCCTAGCCTGAAGGCTAGGGGAGCCCTAGCCTTAGCCTAGGGGAGCCCTAGCCTAAAGCCGATGGGTTCCCTAGCCTGAAGGCTAGGGCAGCCCTAGCCTTAGCCTAGGGGAGCCTAAAGCCTAGGGGTGCCCTAGCCTGAAGGCTAGGGGAGCCCTAGCCTTAGCCTAGGGGAGCCCTAGCCTAAAGCCTAGGGGTGCCCTAGCCTGAAGGCTAGGGGAGCCCTAGCCTTAGCCTAGGGGAGCCTAAAGCCTAGGGATGCCCTAGCCTGAAGGCTAGGGGAGCCCTAGCCTTAGCCTAGGGGAGCCCTAGCCTAAAGCTTAGGGATTCCCTAGCCTGAAGGCTAGGGGAGCCCTAGCCTTAGCCTAGGGGAGCCTAAAGCATAGGGGTACCCTAGCCTGAAGGCTAGGGGAGCCCTAGCCTTAGCCTAGGGGAGCCCTAGCCTAAAGCCTAGGGGTGCCCGAGCCTGAAGGCAAGGGGAGCCCTAGCCTTAGCCTAGGGGAGCCTAAAGCCTAGGGGTGCCCTAGCCTGAAGGCTAGGTGAGCCCTAGCCTTAGCCTAGGGGAGCCCTAGCCTAAAGCCTAGGGGTGCCCTAGCCGGAAGGCTAGGGGAGCCCTAGCCTTAGCCTAGGGCTGCCTAAAGCCTAGGGGTGCCCTAGCCTGAAGGCTAGGGGAGCCCTAGCCTTAGCCTAGGGGAGCCTAAAGCCTAGGGGTGCCCTAGCCTGAAGGCTAGGGGAGCCCTAGCCTTAGCCAAGGGGAGCCTAAAGCCTAGGGGTGCCCTAGCCTGAAGGCTAGGGGAGCCCTAGCCTTAGCCTAGGGGAGCCCTAGCCTAAAGCCTAGGGGTGCCCTAGCCTGAAGGCTAGGGGAGCCCTAGCCTTAGCCTAGGGGAGCCCTAGCCTAAAGTGTAGGGGTGCCCTAGCCTGAAGGCAAGGGGAGCCCTAGCCTTAGCCTAGGGGAGCCCTAGCCTAAAGCCTAGGGGTGCCCTAGCCTGAAGGCTAGGGGAGCCCAAGCCTTAGCCTAAGGGAGCCTAAAGCCTAGGTGTGCCCTAGCCTTCAGGCTAGGGGAGCCCTAGGCTTAGCCTAGGGGAGCCTAAAGCCTAGGGGTGCCCTAGCCTGAAGGCTAGGGGAGCCCTAGCCTTAGCCTAGGGGAGCCCTAGCCTAAAGCCTAGGGGTGCCCTAGCCTGAAGGCTAGGGGAGCCCTAGCCTTAGCCTAGGGGAGCCCTAGCCTAAAGCCTAGGGGTTCTCTAGCCTGAAGGCTAGGGGAGCCCTAGCCTTAGCCTAGGGGAGCCTAAAGCCTTGGGGGGTGCCCTAGCCTGAAGGCTAGGGGAGCCCTAGCCTTAGCCTAGGGGAGCCGTAGCCTAAAGCCGATGGGTTCCCTAGCCTGAAGGCTAGGGCAGCCCTAGCCTTAGCCTAGGGGAGCCTAAAGCCTAGGGGTGCCCTAGCCTGAAGGCTAGGGGAGCCCTAGCCTGAATGCTAGGGGAGCTTAAAGCCTAGGGGAGCCCTAGCCTGAAGGCTAGGGGAGCCCTAGCCTGAAGGCTAGGGGAGCCTAAAGCCTAGGGGTGCCCTAGCCTGAAGGCTAGGGGAGCCTAAAACCTAGGTGTGCCCTAGCCTGAAGGCTAGGGGAGCCTAAAGCCTAGGGGTGCCCTAGCCTGAAGGCTAGGGGAGCCCTAGCCTGAAGGCTAGGGGACCCTAAAGCCTAGGGGTGCCCTAGCCTGAAGGCTGGAACCCTAGCCTGAAGCCTAGGGTAGCCTAAAGCCTAGGGGTGCCCTAGCCTGAAGGCTAGGGGAGCCCTAGCCTTAGCCTAGGGGAGCCTAAAGCCTAGGGGTGCCCTAGCCTGAAGGCTAGGGGAGCCCTACCTGAAGGCTAGGGGAGCCTAAAGCCTAGTGGTGCCCTAACCTGAAGGCTAGGGGAGCCCAAGCCTGAAGGCTAGGGGAGCCTAAAGCCTAGGGGTGCCCTAGCCTGAAGGCTAGGGGAGCCCTAGCCTGAAGGCTAGGGGAGCCTAAAGCCTAGGGGTGCCCTAGCCTGAAGGCTAGGGTAGCCCTAGCCTGAAGGCTAGGGAAGCCTAAAGCCTAGGGGTGCTCTAGCCTGAAGGCTAGGGCAGCCCTAGCCTGAATGCTAGGGGAGCCTAAAGCCTAGAGGAGCCCTAGCCTGAAGGCTAGGGGAGCCCTAGCCTGAAGGCTAGGGGAGCCCTAGCCTGAAGGCTAGGGGAGCCTAAAGCCTAGGGGTGCCCTAGCCTGAAGGCTAGGGGAGCCTAAAACCTAGGTGTGCCCTAGCCTGAAGGCTAGGGGAGCCTAAAGCCTAGGGGTGCCCTAGCCTGAAGGCTAGGGGAGCCCTAGCCTGAAGGCTAGGGTACCCTAAAGCCTAGGGGTGCCCTAGCCTGAAGGCTGGAACCCTAGCCTGAAGCCTAGGGTAGCCTAAAGCCTAGGGGTGCCCTAGCCTGAAGGCTAGGGGAGCCCTAGCCTGAAGGCTAGGGGAGCCTAAAGCCTAGGGGTGCCCTAGCCTGCAGGCTAGGGGAGCCCTAGCCTTAGCCTAGGGGAGCCCTAGCCTAAAGCCTAGGGGTGCCCTAGCCTGAAGGCTAGGGGAGCCCTAGCCTTTGCCTAGGGGAGCCTAAAGCCTTGGGGTGCCCTAGCCTGAAGGCTAGGGGAGCCCTAGCCTTAGCCTAGGGGAGCCCTAGCCTAAAGCCGATGGGTTCCCTAGCCTGAAGGCTAGGGCAGCCCTAGCCTTAGCCTAGGGGAGCCTAAAGCCTAGGGGTGCCCTAGCCTGAAGGCTAGGGGAGCCCTAGCCTTAGCCTAGGGGAGCCCTAGCCTAAAGCCTAGGGGTGCCCTAGCCTGAAGGCTAGGGGAGCCCTAGCCTTAGCCTAGGGGAGCCTAAAGCCTAGGGATGCCCTAGCCTGAAGGCTAGGGGAGCCCTAGCCTTAGCCTAGGGGAGCCCTAGCCTAAAGCTTAGGGATTCCCTAGCCTGAAGGCTAGGGGAGCCCTAGCCTTAGCCTAGGGGAGCCTAAAGCATAGGGGTACCCTAGCCTGAAGGCTAGGGGAGCCCTAGCCTTAGCCTAGGGGAGCCCTAGCCTAAAGCCTAGGGGTGCCCGAGCCTGAAGGCAAGGGGAGCCCTAGCCTTAGCCTAGGGGAGCCTAAAGCCTAGGGGTGCCCTAGCCTGAAGGCTAGGTGAGCCCTAGCCTTAGCCTAGGGGAGCCCTAGCCTAAAGCCTAGGGGTGCCCTAGCCGGAAGGCTAGGGGAGCCCTAGCCTTAGCCTAGGGGTGCCTAAAGCCTAGGGGTGCCCTAGCCTGAAGGCTAGGGGAGCCCTAGCCTTAGCCTAGGGGAGCCTAAAGCCTAGGGGTGCCCTAGCCTGAAGGCTAGGGGAGCCCTAGCCTTAGCCAAGGGGAGCCTAAAGCCTAGGGGTGCCCTAGCCTGAAGGCTAGGGGAGCCCTAGCCTTAGCCTAGGGGAGCCCTAGCCTAAAGCCTAGGAGTGCCCTAGCCTGAAGGCTAGGGGAGCCCTAGCCTTAGCCTAGGGGAGCCCTAGCCTAAAGCGTAGGGGTGCCCTAGCCTGAAGGCAAGGGGAGCCCTAGCCTTAGCCTAGGGTAGCCCTAGCCTAAAGCCTAGGGGTGCCCTAGCCTGAAGGCTAGGGGAGCCCTAGCCTTAGCCTAGGGGAGCCTAAAGCCTAGGGGTGCCCTAGCCTGAAGGCTAGGGGAGCCCTAGGCTTAGCCTAGGGGAGCCTAAAGCCTAGGGGTGCCCTAGCCTGAAGGCTAGGGGAGCCCTAGCCTTAGCCTAGGGGAGCCCTAGCCTAAAGCCTAGGGGTGCCCTAGCCTGAAGGCTAGGGGAGCCCTAGCCTTAGCCTAGGGGAGCCCTAGCCTAAAGCCTAGGGGTTCTCTAGCCTGAAGGCTAGGGGAGCCCTAGCCTTAGCCTAGGGGAGCCTAAAGCCTTGGGGGGTGCCCTAGCCTGAAGGCTAGGGGAGCCCTAGCCTTAGCCTAGGGGAGCCCTAGCCTAAAGCCGATGGGTTCCCTAGCCTGAAGGCTAGGGCAGCCCTAGCCTTAGCCTAGGGGAGCCTAAAGCCTAGGGGTGCCCTAGCCTTAAGGCTAGGGGAGCCCTAGCCTGAATGCTAGGGGAGCCTAAAGCCTAGGGGAGCCCTAGCCTGAAGGCTAGGGGAGCCCTAGCCTGAAGGCTAGGGGAGCCTAAAGCCTAGGGGTGCCCTAGCCTGAAGGCTAGGGGAGCCTAAAACCTAGGTGTGCCCTAGCCTGAAGGCTAGGGGAACCTAAAGCCTAGGGGTGCCCTAGCCTGAAGGCTAGGGGAGCCTAAAGCCTAGGGGTGCCCTAGCCTGAAGGCTAGGGGAGCTCTAGCCTGAAGGCTAGGGGAGCCTAAAGCCTAGGGGTGCCCTAGCCTGAAGGCTAGGGGAGCCCTAGCCTGAAGGCTAGGGGAGCCTAAAGCCTAGTGGTGCCCTAGCCTGAATGCTGGAACCCTAGCCTGAAGCCTAGGGTAGCCTAAAGCCTAGGGGTGCCCTAGCCTGAAGGCTAGGGGAGCCCTAGCCTGAAGGCTAGGGGAGGCTAAAGCCTAGGGGTGCCCTAGCCTGCAGGCTAGGGGAGCCCTAGCCTTAGCCTAGGGGAGCCCTAGCCTAAAGCCTAGGGGTGCCCTAGCCTGAAGGCTAGGGGAGCTCTAGCCTTTGCCTAGGGGAGCCTAAAGCCTTGGGGTGCCCTAGCCTGAAGGCTAGGGGAGCCCTAGCCTTAGCCTAGGGGAGCCCTAGCCTAAAGCCGATGGGTTCCCTAGCCTGAAGGCTAGGGCAGCCCTAGCCTTAGCCTAGGGGAGCCTAAAGCCTAGGGGTGCCCTAGCCTGAAGGCTAGGGGAGCCCTAGCCTTAGCCTAGGGGAGCCCTAGCCTAAAGCCTAGGGGTGCCCTAGCCTGAAGGCTAGGGGAGCCCTAGCCTTAGCCTAGGGGAGCCTAAAGCCTAGGGGTGCCCTAGCCTGAAGGCTAGGGGAGCCCTAGCCTTAGCCTAGGGGAGCCCTAGCCTAAAGCCTAGGGATTCCCTAGCCTGAAGGCTAGGGGAGCCCTAGCCTTAGCCTAGGGGAGCCTAAAGCCTATGGGTACCCTAGCCTGAAGACTAGGGGAGCCCTAGCCTTAGCCTAGGGGAGCCCTAGCCTAAAGCCTAGGGGTGCCCGAGCCTGAAGGCTAGGGGAGCCCTAGCCTTAGCCAAGGGGAGCCTAAAGCCTAGGGGTGCCCTAGCCTTAAGGCTAGGTGAGCCCTAGCCTTAGCCTAGGGGAGCCCTAGCCTAAAGCCTAGGGGTGCCCTAGCCTGAAGGCTAGGGGAGCCCTAGCCTTAGCCTAGGGGTGCCTAAAGCCTAGGGGTGCCCTAGCCTGAAGGCTAGGGGAGCCCTAGCCTTAGCCTAGGGAGCCTAAAGCCTAGGGGTGCCCTAGCCTGAAGGCTAGGGGAGCCCTAGCCTTAGCCAAGGGGAGCCTAAAGCCTAGGGGTGCCCTAGCCTGAAGGCTAGGTGAGCCCTAGCCTTAGCCTAGGGGAGCCCTAGCCTAAAGCCTAGGGGTGCCCTAGCCTGAAGGCTAGGGGAGCCCTAGCCTTAGCCTAGGGGAGCCCTAGCCTAAAGCGTAGGGGTGCCCTAGCCTGAAGGCAAGAGGAGCCCTAGCCTTAGCCTAGGGGAGCCCTAGCCTAAAGCCTAGGGGTGCCCTAGCCTGAAGGCTAGGGGAGCCCTAGCCTTAGCCTAGGGGAGCCTAAAGCCTAGGGGTGCCCTAGCCTGAAGGCTAGGGGAGACCTAGGCTTAGCCTAGGGGAGCCTAAAGCCTAGGGGTGCCCTAGCCTGAAGGCTAGGGGAGCCCTAGGCTTAGCCTAGGGGAGCCTAAAGCCTAGGGGTGCCTTAGCCTGAAGACTAGGGGAGCCCTAGCCTTAGCCTAGGGGAGCCTAAAGCCTAGGGGTGCCCTAGCCTGAAGGCTAGGGGAGCCCTAGCCTTAGCCTAGGGGAACCCTAGCCTAAAGCCTAGGGGTTCTCTAGCCTGAAGGCTAGGGGAGCACTAGCCTTAGCCTAGGGGAGCCTAAAGCCCTGGGGTGCCCTAGCCTGAAGGCTAGGGGAGCCCTAGCCTTAGCCTAGGGGAGCCCTAGCCTAAAGCCAATGGGTTCCCTAGCCTGAAGGCTAGGGCAGCCCTAGCCTTAGCCTAGGGGAGCCTAAAGCCTAGGGGTGCCCTAGCCTGAAGGCTAGGGGAGCCCTAGCCTTAGCCTAGGGGAGCCCTAGCCTAAAGCCTAGGGGTGCCCTAGCTTGAAGGCTAGGGGAGCCCTAGCCTTAGCCTAGGGGAGCCTAAAGCCTAGGGGTGCCCTAGCCTGAAGGCTAGGGGAGCCCTAGCCTTATCCTAGGGGAGCCCTAGCCTAAAGCCTAGGGGTTCCCTCGCCTGAAGGCTAGGGGAGCCCTAGCCTTAGCCTAGGGGAGCCTAAAGCCTAGGGGTGCCCTAGCCTGAAGGCTAGGTGAGCCCTAGCCTTAGCCTAGGGGAGCCCTAGCCTAAAGCCTAGGGGTGCCCTAGCCTGAAGGCTAGGGGAGACCTAGCCTTAGCCTAGGGGTGCCTAAAGCCTAGGGTTGCCCTAGCCTGAAGGCTAGGGGAGCCCTAGCCTTAGCCTAGGGGAGCCCTAGCCTAAAGCCTAGGGGTGCCCTAGCCTGAAGGATAGGGGAGCCCTAGTCTTAGCCTAGGTGAGCCTAAAGCCTATGGGTGCCCTAGCCTGAAGGCTAGGGTAGCCCTAACCTTAGCCTAGGGGAGCCCTAGCCTAAAGCCTAGGGGTGCCCTAGCCAGAAGGCTAGGGGAGCCCTAGCCTTAGCCTAGGGGAGCCCTAGCCTAAAGCCTAGGGGTGCCCTAGCCTGAAGGCTAGGGGAGCACTAGCCTGAAGGCTAGGGGAGCCTAAAGCCTAGGGGTGCCCTAGCCTAGGGGTGCCCTAGCCAGAAGGCTAGGGGAGCGATAGCCTGAAGGTTAGGGGTGCCTAAATCCTAGGGGTGCCCTAGCCTGAAGGCTAGGGGAGCCTAAAGCCTAGGGGTGCCCCTGCCTGAAGGCTAGAGGAGCCCTAGCCTGAAGGCTAGGGGAGCCTAAAGCCTAGGGGTGCCCTAGACTGAAGGCTAGAGGAGCCCTAGCCTGAAGGCTAGGGGAGCCTAAAGCCTAGGGGTGCCCTAGCCTGAAGGCTAGGGGAGCCCAGCCTGAAGGCTAGGGGAGCCTAAAGCCTAGGGGTGCCCTAGACTGAAGGCTAGGGGAGCCCTAGCCTGAAGGCTAGGGGAGCCTAAAGCCTAGGGGTGCCCTAGACTGTAGGCTAGGGGAGCCCTAGCCTGAAGGCTAGGGGAGCCTAAAGCCTAGGGTTGCCCTAGCCTGAAGGCTAGGCGAGCCCTAGCCTAAAGGCTAGGGGAGCCTAAAGACTAGGGGTGCCCTAGCCTGAAGGCTAGGGGAGCCTAAAGCCTAGGGATGCCCTAGCCTGAAGACTAGGGGAGCCCTAGCCTTAGCCTAGGGGAGCCTAAAGCCTAGGGGTGCACTAGCTTGAAGGCTAGGGGAGCCCTAGCCTGAAGGCTAGGGGAGCCTAAAGCCTAGGGGTGCCCTAGCCTGAAGGCTACGGGAGCCCGAGCCTTAGACTAGGGGAGCCTAAAGCCTAGGGGTGCCCTAGCCTGAAGTCTAGGGGAGCCTAAAGCCTAGGGGTGCCCTGGCCTGAAGGCTAGGGGAGCCCAAGCCTTAGCCTAGGGGAGCCTAAAGCCTAGGGGTGCGCAAGCCTGAAGGTTAGGGGAGCCCTAGCCTTAAGGCTAGGGGAGCCTAAAGCCTAGGGGTGCCCTAGCGTGAAGGCTAGGGGAGGCCTAGCCTTAGCCTAGGGGAGCCTAAAGCCTAGGGGTGCCCTCGACTGAAGGCTAGGGGAGCCTAAACCTAGGGGTGCCCTAGCCTGAAGGCTAGAGGAGCCCTAGCCTGAAGACTAGGGGAGCCTAAAGCCTAGGGGTGCCCTAGCCTGAAGGCTAGGGGAGCCCTAGCCTTAGCCTAGGGGAGACTAAAGCTTAGGGGTGCCCTAGCCTGAAGGCTAGGGGAGCCTAAAGCCTAGGGGTGCCCTAGCCTGAAGGCTTGGGGAGCCCTAGCCTTAGCCTAGGGGAGCCTAAAGCCTAGGGGTGCCCTAGCCTGAAGGCTAGGGGAGCCCTAGCCTTACCCTAGGGGAGCCTAAAGCCTAGGGGTGCCCTAGCCTGAAGGCTGGAACCCTAGCCTGAAGCCTAGGGTAGCCTAAAGCCTAGGGGTGCCCTAGCCTGAAGGCTAGGGGAGCCCTAGCCTGAAGGCTACGGGAGCCTAAAGCCTAGGGGTGCCCTAGCCTGCAGGCTAGGGGAGCCCTAGCCTTAGCCTAGGGGAGCCCTAGCCTAAAGCCTAGGGGTGCCCTAGCCTGAAGGCTAGGGGAGCTCTAGCCTTTGCCTAGGGGAGCCTAAAGCCTTGGGGTGCCCTAGCCTGAAGGCTAGGGGAGCCCTAGCCTTAGCCTAGGGGAGCCCTAGCCTAAAGCCGATGGGTTCCCTAGCCTGAAGGCTAGGGCAGCCCTAGCCTTAGCCTAGGGGAGCCTAAAGCCTAGGGGTGCCCTAGCCTGAAGGCTAGGGGAGCCCTAGCCTTAGCCTAGGGGAGCCCTAGCCTAAAGCCTAGGGGTGCCCTAGCCTGAAGGCTAGGGGAGCCCTAGCCTTAGACTAGGGGAGCCTAAAGCCTAGGGGTGCCCTAGCCTGAAGGCTAGGGGAGCCCTAGCCTTAGCCTAGGGGAGCCCTAGCCTAAAGCCTAGGGATTCCCTAGCCTGAAGGCTAGGGGAGCCCTAGCCTTAGCCTAGGGGAGCCTAAAGCCTAGGGGTACCCTAGCCTGAAGACTAGGGGAGCCCTAGCCTTAGCCTAGGGGAGCCTTAGCCTAAAGCCTAGGGGTGCCCGAGCCTGAAGGCTAGGGGAGCCCTAGCCATAGCCTAGGGGAGCCTAAAGCCTAGGGGTGCCCTAGCCTGAAGGCTAGGTGAGCCCTAGCCTTAGCCTAGGGGAGCCCTAGCCTAAAGCCTAGGGGTGCCCTAGCCTGAAGGCTAGGGGAGCCCTAGCCTTAGCCTAGGGGTGCCTAAAGCCTAGGGGTGCCCTAGCCTGAAGGCTAGGGGAGCCCTAGCCTTAGCCTAGGGAGCCTAAAGCCTAGGGGTGCCCTAGCCTGAAGGCTAGGGGAGCCCTAGCCTTAGCCAAGGGGAGCCTAAAGCCTAGGGGTGCCCTAGCCTGAAGGCTAGGGGAGCCCTAGCCTTAGCCTAGGGGAGCCCTAGCCTAAAGCCTAGGGGTGCCCTAGCCTGAAGGCTAGGGGAGCCCTAGCCTTAGCCTAGGGGAGCCCTAGCCTAAAGCGTAGGGGTGCCCTAGCCTGAAGGCAAGAGGAGCCCTAGCCTTAGCCTAGGGGAGCCCTAGCCTAAAGCCTAGGGGTGCCCTAGCCTGAAGGCTAGGGGAGCCCTAGCCTTAGCCTAGGGGAGCCTAAAGCCTAGGGGTGCCCTAGCCTGAAGGCTAGGGGAGACCTAGGCTTAGCCTAGGGGAGCCTAAAGCCTAGGGGTGCCCTAGCCTGAAGGCTAGGGGAGCCCTAGGCTTAGCCTAGGGGAGCCTAAAGCCTAGGGGTGCCTTAGCCTGAAGACTAGGGGAGCCCTAGCCTTAGCCTAGGGGAGCCTAAAGCCTAGGGGTGCCCTAGCCTGAAGGCTAGGGGAGCCCTAGCCTTAGCCTAGGGGAACCCTAGCCTAAAGCCTAGGGGTTCTCTAGCCTGAAGGCTAGGGGAGCACTAGCCTTAGCCTAGGGGAGCCTAAAGCCCTGGGGTGCCCTAGCCTGAAGGCTAGGGGAGCCCTAGCCTTAGCCTAGGGGAGCCCTAGCCTAAAGCCGATGGGTTCCCTAGCCTGAAGGCTAGGGCAGCCCTAGCCTTAGCCTAGGGGAGCCTAAAGCCTAGGGGTGCCCTAGCCTGAAGGCTAGGGGAGCCCTAGCCTTAGCCTAGGGTAGCCCTAGCCTAAAGCCTAGGGGTGCCCTAGCTTGAAGGCTAGGGGAGCCCTAGCCTTAGCCTAGGGGAGCCTAAAGCCTAGGGGTGCCCTAGCCTGAAGGCTAGGGGAGCCCTAGCCTTATCCTAGGGGAGCCCTAGACTAAAGCCTAGGGGTTCCCTCGCGTGAAGGCTAGGGGAGCCCTAGCCTTAGCCTAGGGGAGCCTAAAGCCTAGGGGTGCCCTAGCCTGAAGGCTAGGTGAGCCCTAGCCTTAGCCTAGGGGAGCCCTAGCCTAAAGCCTAGGGGTGCCCTAGCCTGAAGGCTAGGGGAGACCTAGCCTTAGCCTAGGGGTGCCTAAAGCCTAGGGTTGCCCTAGCCTGAAGGCTAGGGGAGCCCTAGCCTTAGCCTAGGGGAGCCCTAGCCTAAAGCCTAGGGGTGCCCTAGCCTGAAGGATAGGGGAGCCCTAGTCTTAGCCTAGGTGAGCCTAAAGCCTATGGGTGCCCTAGCCTGAAGGCTAGGGTAGCCCTAGCCTTAGCCTAGGGGAGCCCTAGCCTAAAGCCTAGGGGTGCCCTAGCCAGAAGGCTAGGGGAGCCCTAGCCTTAGCCTAGGGGAGCCCTAGCCTAAAGCCTAGGGGTGCCCTAGCCTGAAGGATAGGGGAGCCCTAGCCTGAAGGATAGGGGAGCCTAAAGCCTAGGGGTGCCCTAGCCTGAAGGCTAGGGGAGCACTAGCCTGAAGGCTAGGGGAGCCTAAAGCCTAGGGGTGCCCTAGCCTAGGGGTGCCCTAGCCTGAAGGCTAGGGGAGCGATAGCCTGAAGGTTAGGGGTGCCTAAATCCTAGGGGTGCCCTAGCCTGAAGGCTAGGGGAGCCTAAAGCCTAGGGGTGCCCCTGCCTGAAGGCTAGAGGAGCCCTAGCCTGAAGGCTAGGGGAGCCTAAAGCCTAGGGGTGCCCTAGACTGAAGGCTAGAGGAGCCCTAGCCTGAAGGCTAGGGGAGCCTAAAGCCTAGGGGTGCCCTAGCCTGAAGGCTAGGGGAGCCCAGCCTGAAGGCTAGGGGAGCCTAAAGCCTAGGGGTGCCCTAGACTGAAGGCTAGGGGAGCCCTAGCCTGAAGGCTAGGGGAGCCTAAAGCCTAGGGGTGCCCTAGACTGTAGGCTAGGGGAGCCCTAGCCTGAAGGCTAGGGGAGCCTAAAGCCTAGGATTGCCCTAGCCTGAAGGCTAGGCGAGCCCTAGCCTAAAGGCTAGGGGAGCCTAAAGACTAGGGGTGCCCTAGCCTGAAGGCTAGGGGAGCCTAAAGCCTAGGGATGCCCTAGCCTGAAGGCTAGGGGAGCCCTAGCCTTAGCCTAGGGGAGCCTAAAGCCTAGGGGTGCCCTAGCTTGAAGGCTAGGGGAGCCCTAGCCTGAAGGCTAGGGGAGCCTAAAGCCTAGGGGTGCCCTAGCCTGAAGGCTACGGGAGCCCGAGCCTTAGACTAGGGGAGCCTAAAGCCTAGGGGTGCCCTAGCCTGAAGTCTAGGGGAGCCTAAAGCCTAGGGGTGCCCTGGCCTGAAGGCTAGGGGAGCCCTAGCCTTAGCCTAGGGGAGCCTAAAGCCTAGGGGTGCGCAAGCCTGAAGGTTAGGGGAGCCCTAGCCTTAAGGCTAGGGGAGCCTAAAGCCTAGGGGTGCCCTAGCGTGAAGGCTAGGGGAGGCCTAGCCTTAGCCTAGGGGAGCCTAAAGCCTAGGGGTGCCCTCGACTGAAGGCTAGGGGAGCCTAAACCTAGGGGTGCCCTAGCCTGAAGGCTAGAGGAGCCCTAGCCTGAAGGCTAGGGGAGCCCTAGCCTGAAGACTAGGGGAGCCTAAAGCCTAGGGGTGCCCTAGCCTGAAGGCTAGGGGAGCCCTAGCCTTAGCCTAGGGGAGACTAAAGCTTAGGGGTGCCCTAGCCTGAAGGCTAGGGGAGCCTAAAGCCTACGGGTGCCCTAGCCTGAAGGCTTGGGGAGCCCTAGCCTTAGCCTAGGGGAGCCTAAAGCCTAGGGGTGCCCTAGCCTGAAGGCTAGGGGAGCCCTAGCCTTACCCTAGGGGAGCCTAAAGCCTAGGGGTGCCCTAGCCTGAAGGCTAGGGGAGCCCTAGCCTGAAGGCTAGGGGAGCCTAAAGCCTAGGGGTGCCCTATCCTGAAGGCTAGGGGAGTCCTAGCCTTAGCCTAGGGAAGCCTAAAGCCTAGGGGTGCCCTAGCCTGAAGGCTAGGGGAGTCCTAGCCTGAAGGCTAGGGCAGCCTAAAGCCTAGTGGTGCCCTAACCTGAAGGCTAGGGAAGCCCGAGCCTGAAGGCTAGGGGAGCCTAAAGCCTAGGGGTGCCCTAGCCTGAAGGCTAGGGGAGCCCTAGCCTGAAGGCTAGGGGAGCCTAAAGCCTAGGGGTGCCCTAGCCTGAAGGCTAGGGTAGCCCTAGCCTGAAGGCTAGGGAAGCCTAAAGCCTAGGGGTGCCCTAGCCTGAAGGCTAGGGGAGCCTAAAGCCTAGGGGTGCCCTAGCCTGAAGGCTAGGGGAGCCTAAAACTTAGGTGTGCCCTAGCCTGAAGGCTAGGGGAGCATAAAGCCTACGGGTGCCCTAGCCTGAAGGCTAGGGGAGCTTAAAGCCTAGGGGTGCCCTAGCCTGAAGGCTAGGGGAGCCCTAGCCTGAAAGCTAGGGGAGCCTAAAGCCTAGGGGTGCCCTAGCCTGAAGGCTAGTGGAGCCCTAGCCTGAAGGCTAGGGGAGCCTAAAGCCTAGGGGTGCCCTAGCCTGAAGGGTGGAACCCTAGCCTGAAGGCTAGGGTACCCTAAAGCCTAGGGGTGCCCTAGCCTGAAGGCTAGGGGAGCCCTAGCCTGAAGGCTAAGGGAGCCTAAAACCTAGGGGTGCCCTAGCCTGAAGGCTAGGGGAGCCCTAGCCTGAAGGCTAGGGGAGCTTAAAGCCTAGGGGTGCCCTAGCCTTTAGGCTAGGGGAGCCCTAGACTGAAGGCTGGGGGAGCCTAAAGCCTAGGGGTGCCCTAGCCTGAAGGCTAGGCGAGCCCTAGCCTAAAGGCTAGGGGAGCCTAAAGACTAGGGGTGCCCTAGCCTGAAGGCTAAGGGAGCCCTAGCCTGAAGACTAGGGGAGCCTCAAGCCTAGGGGTGCCCTAGCCTGAAGGCTAGGGGAGCCCTAGCCTTAGCCTAGGGGAGACTAAAGCCTAGGGGTGCCCTAGCCTGAAGGCTAGGGGAGCCTAAAGCCTACGGGTGCTCTAGCCTGAAGGCTAGGGGAGCCCTAGCCTTAGCCTAGGGGAGCCTAAAGTCTAGGGGTGCCCTAGACTGAAAGCTAGGGGAGCCTAAACCCTAGGGGTGCCCTAGCCTGAAGGCTAGGAGAGCCCTAGCCTTAGCCTAGGGGAGCCTAAAGCCTAGGGTGCCCTAGCCTGAAGGCTAGGAGAGCCCTAGCCTTAGCCTAGGGGAGCCTAAAGCCTAGGGGTGCCCTAGCCTGAAGGCTAGGGGAGCCCTAGCCTTAGCCTAGGGGAGCCCTAGCCTAAAGCCTAGGGGTGCTCGAGCCTGAAGGCTAGGGGAGCCCTAGCCTTAGCCTAGGGGAGAATAAAGCCTAGGGGTGCCCTAGCCTGAAGGCTAGGGGAGCCTAAATCCTAGGGGTGCCCTAGCCTGAAGGCTAGGGGAGCCCTTGCCTTAGCCTAGGGGAGCCTAAAGCCTAGGGGTGCCCTAGCCTGAAGGCTAGGGGAGCCCTAGCCTTACCCTAGGGGAGCCTAAAGCCTAGGGGTGCCCTAGCCTGAAGGCTAGGGGAGCCTAAAGCCTAGGGGTGCCCTATCCTGAAGGCTAGTGGAGTCCTAGCCTTAGCCTAGGGGAGCCTAAAGCCTAGGGGTGCCCTAGCCTGAAGGCTAGGGGAGTCCTAGCCTGAAGGCTACGGGAGCCTAAAGCCTAAGGGTGCCCTAGCCTGAAGGCTAGGAGAGCCCTAGCCTTAGCCTAGGGGAGCCTAAAGCCTAGGGGTGCCCTAGCCTGAAGGCTAGGGGAGCCTTAGCCTGAAGGCTAGGGGAGCCCTAGCCTTAGCCTAAGGGAGCCTAAAGCCTAGGGGTGCCCTAGCATGAAGGCTAGGGGAGCCCTACCTGAAGGCTAGGGGAGCCTAAAGCCTAGTGGTGCCCTAACCTGAAGGCTAGGGGAGCCCGAGCCTGAAGGCTAGGGGAGCCTAAAGCCTAGGGGTGCCCTAGCCTGAAGGCTAGGGGAGCCCTAGCCTGAAGGCTAGGGGAGCCTAAAGCCTAGGGGTGCCCTAGCCTGAAGGCTAGGGGAGCCTAAAACCTAGGTGTGCCCTAGCCTGAAGGCTAGGGGAGCCCTAGCCTTAGCCTAAGGGAGCCTAAAGCCTAGGGGTGCCCTAGCCTGAAGGCTAGGGGAGCCCTACCTGAAGGCTAGGGGAGCCTAAAGCCTAGTGGTGCCCTAACCTGGAGGCTAGGGGAGCCCGAGCCTGAAGGCTAGGGGAGCCTAAAGCCTAGGGGTGCCCTAGCCTGAAGGCTAGGGGAGCCCTAGCCTGAAGGCTAGGGGAGCCTAAAGCCTAGGGGTGCCCTAGCCTGAAGGCTAGGTTAGCCCTAGCCTGAAGGCTAGGGAAGCCTAAAGCCTAGGGGTGCACTAGCCTGAAGGCTAGGGGAGCCTAAAGCCTAGGGGTGCACTAGCCTGAAGACTAGGGGAGCCTAAAACCTAGGTGTGCCCTAGCCTGAAGGCTAGGGGAGCCTAAAGCCTAGGGGTGCCCTAGCCTGAAGGCTAGGGGAGCCTAAAGCCTAGGGGTGCCCTAGCCTGAAGGCGAGGGGAACCCTAGCCTGAAGGCTAGGGGAGCCTAAATCCTAGGGGTGCCCTAGCCTGAAGGCTAGGGGAGCCCTAGCCTGAAGGCTAGGGGAGCCTAAAGCCTAGGGGTGCCCTAGCCTGAAGGCTAGGGGAGCCTAAAACCTAGGTGTGCCCTAGCCTGAAGGCTAGGGGAGCATAAAGCCTAGGGGTGCCCTAGCCTGAAGGCTGGAACCCTAGCCTGAAGGCTAGGGTAGCCTAAAGCCTAGGGGTGCCCTCGCCTGAAGGCTAGGGGAGCCCTAGCCTGAAGGCTAGGGGAGCCTAAAGCCTAGGGGTGCCCTAGCCTGCAGGCTAGGAGAGCCCTAGCCTTAGCCTAGGGGAGCCCTAGCCTAAAGCCTAGGGGTGCCCTAGCCTGAAGGCTAGGGGAGCCCTAGCCTGAAGGCTAGGGGAGCCCTAGCCTGAAGGCTAGGGGAGCCTAAAGCCTAGGGGTGCACTAGCCTGAAGGCTAGGGGAGCCCTAGCCTGAAGGCTAGGGGAGCTTAAAGCCTAGGGGTGCCCTAGCCTGTAGGCTAGGGGAGCCCTAGACTGAAGGCTAGGGGAGCCTAAAGCCTAGGGGTGCCCTAGCCTGAAGGCTAGGCGAGCCCTAGCCTAAAGGCTAGGGGAGCCTAAAGACTAGGGGTGCCCTAGCCTGAAGGCTAGGGGAGCCTAAAGCCTAGGGATGCCCTAGCCTGAAGGCTAGGGGAGCCCTAGCCTTAGCCTAGGGGAGCCTAAAGCCTAGGGGTGCACTAGCTTGAAGGCTAGGGGAGCCCTAGCCTGAAGGCTAGGGGAACCTAAAGCCTAGGGGCGCCCTAGCCTGAAGGCTAGGGGAGCCCTAGCCTTAGCCTAGGGGAGCCTAAAGCCTAGGGGTGCCCTAGCCTGAAGTCTAGGGGAGCCTAAAGCCTAGGGGTGCCCTAGCCTGAAGGCTAGGGGAGCCCTAGCCTTAGCCTAGGGGAGCCTAAAGCCTAGGGGTGCGCAAGCCTGAAGGCTAGGGGAGCCCTAGCCTTAAGGCTAGGGGAGCCTAAAGCCTAGGGGTGCCCTAGCGTGAAGGCTAGGGGAGGCCTAGCCTTAGCCTAGGGGAGCCTAAAGCCTAGGGGTGCCCTCGACTGAAGGCTAGGGGAGCCTAAACCTAGGGGTGCCCTAGCCTGAAGGCTAGGGGAGCCCTAGCCTGAAGGCTAAGGGAGCCCTAGCCTGAAGACTAGGGGAGCCTAAAGCCTAGGGGTGCCCTAGCCTGAAGGCTAGGGGAGCCCTAGCCTTAGCCTAGGGGAGACTAAAGCCTAGGGGTGCCCTAGCCGGAAGGCTAGGGGAGCCTAAAGCCTAGGGGTGCCCTAGCCTGAAGGCTAGGGGAGCCCTAGCCTTAGCCTAGGGGAGCCTAAAGCCTAGGGGTGCCCTAGCCTGAAAGCTAGGGGAGCCTAAAGCCTAGGGGTGCCCTAGCCTGAAGGCTAGGAGAGCCCTAGCCTTAGCCTAGGGGAGCCTAAAGCCTAGGGTGCCCTAGCCTGAAGGCTAGGAGAGCCCTAGCCTTAGCCTAGGGGAGCCTAAAGCCTAGGGGTGCCCTAGCCTGAAGGCTAGGGGAGCCCTAGCCTTAGCCTAGGGGAGCCCTAGCCTAAAGCCTAGGGGTGCCCGAGCCTGAAGCCTAGGGGAGCCCTAGCCTTAGCCTAGGGGAGAATAAAGCCTAGGGGTGCCCTAGCCTGAAGGCTAGGGGAGCCTAAAGCCTAGGGGTGCCCTAGCCTGAAGGCTAGGGGAGCCCTTGCCTTAGCCTAGGGGAGCCTAAAGCCTAGGGGTACCCTAGCCTGAAGGCTAGGGGAGCCCTAGCCTTACGCTAGGGGAGCCTAAAGCCTAGGGGTGCCCTAGCCTGAAGGCTAGGGGAGCCTAAAGCCTAGGGGTGCCCTATCCTGAAGGCTAGTGGAGTCCTAGCCTTAGCCTAGGGGAGCCTAAAGCCTAGGGGTGCCCTAGCCTGAAGGCTAGCGGAGTCCTAGCCTGAAGGCTAGGGGAGCCTAAAGCCTAAGGGTGCCCTAGCCTGAAGGCTAGGGGAGCCCTAGCCTTAGCCTAGGGGAGTCTAAAGCCTAGGGGTGCCCTAGCCTGAAGGCTAGGGAAGCACTAGCCTGAAGGTTAGGGGAGCCTAAAGCCTAGGGGTGCCCTAGCCTGAAGGCTAGGGGAGCCCTAGCCTTAGCCTAAGGGAGCCTAAAGCCTAGGGGTGCCCTAGCCTGAAGGCTAGGGGAGCCCTACCTGAAGGCTAGGGGAGCCTAAAGCCTAGTGGTGCCCTAACCTGAAGGCTAGGGGAGCCCGAGCCTGAAGGCTAGGGGAGCCTAAAGCCTAGGGGTGCCCTAGCCTGAAGGCTAGGGGAGCCCTAGCCTGAAGGCTAGGGGAGCCTAAAGCCTAGGGGTGCCCTAGCCTGAAGGCTAGGGTAGCCCTAGCCTGAAGGCTAGGGAAGCCTAAAGCCTAGGGGTGCACTAGCCTGAAGGCTAGGGGAGCCTAAAGCCTAGGGGTGCCCTAGCCTGAAGACTTGGGGAGCCTAAAACCTAGCTGTGCCCTAGCCTGAAGGCTAGGGGAGCCTAAAGCCTAGGGGTGCCCTAGCCTGAAGGCTAGGGGAGCCTAAAGCCTAGGGGTGCCATAGCCTGAAGGCGAGGGGAGCCCTAGCCTGAAGGCTAGGGGAGCCTAAAGCCTAGGTGTGCCCTAGCCTGAAGACTAGGGGAGCCCTAGCCTGAAGGCTAGGGGAGCCTAAAGCCTAGGGGTGCCCTAGCCTGAAGGCTAGGGAAGCCTAAAACCTAGGTGTGCCCTAGCCTGAAGGCTAGGGGAGCCTAAAGCCTAGCGGTGCCCTAGCCTGAAGGCTAGGGGAGCCTAAAGCCTAGGGGTGCCCTAGCCTGAAGGCTAGGGTAGCCTAAAGCCTAGGGGTGCCCTAGCCTTAAGGCTAGGGGAGCCCTAGCCTGAAGGCTAGGGGAGCCTAAAGCCTAGGGGTGCCCTAGCCTGAAGGCTAGGGGAGCCTAAAGCCTAGGGGTGCCCTAGCCTGCAGGCTAGGGGAGCCCTAGCCTTAGCCTAGGCGAGCCCTAGCCTAAAGCCTAGGGGTGCCCTAGCCTGAAGGCTAGGGGAGCCCTAGGCTTAGCCTAGGGGAGCCTAAAGCCTAGGGGTGCCCTAGCCTGAAGGCTAGGGGAGCCCTAGCCTTAGCATAGGGGAGCCTAAAACCTAGGGGTGCCCTAGCCTGAAGTCTACGGGAGCCCTAGCCTTAGCCTAGGGGAGCCCTAGCCTAAAGCCTAGGGGTTCCCTAGCCTGAAGGCTAGGGGAGCCCTAGCCTTAGCCTAGGGGAGCCTAAAGCCTAGGGGTGCCCTAGCCTGAAGGCTACTGGAGCCCTAGCCTTAGCATAGGGGAGCCCTAGCCTAAAGCCTAGGGGTGCCCGAGCCTGAAGGCTAGAGGAGCCCTAGCCTTAGCCTAGGGGAGCCTAAAGCCTAGTGGTGCCCTAGCCTGAAGGCTACGGGAGCCCTAGCCTTAGCCTAGGGGAGCCCTAGCCTAAAGCCTAGGGGTGCCCTAGCCTGAAGGCTAGGGGAGCCCTAGCCTTAGCCTAGGGGAGCCCTAGCCTAAAGCTTAGGGGTTCCCTAGCCTGAAGGCTAGGGGAGCCCTAGCCTTAGCCTAGGGGAGCCTAAAGCCTAGGGGTGCCCTAGCCTGAAGGCTAGGGGAGCCCTAGCCTTAGCCTAGGGGAGCCGTAGCCTAAAGCCTAGGGGTGCCCGAGCCTGAAGGCTAGGGGAGCCCTAGCCTTAGCCTAGCGGAGCCTAAAGCCTAGGGGTGCCCTAGCCTGAGGGCTAAGTGAGCCCTAGCCTTAGCCTAGGGGAGCCTTAGCCTAAAGCCTAGCGGTGCCCTAGCCTGAAGGCTAGGGGAGCCCTAGCCTTAGCCTAGGGGTGCCTAAAGCCTAGGGGTGCCCTAACCTGAAGGCTAGGGGAGCCCTAGCCTTAGCCTAGGGGAGCCCTAGCCTTAGCCTAGGGGAGCCCTAGCCTAAAGCCTAGGGGTGCCCTAGCCTGAAGGCTATGGGAGCCCTAGCCTTAGCCTAGGGGAGCCCTAGCCTAAAGCCTAGGGGTGCCCTATCCTGAAGGCTAGGGGAGCCCTAGCCTTAGCCTAGGGGAGCCTAAAGCCTAGAGGTGCCCTAGCCTGAAGGATAGGGAAGCCCTAGCCTTAGCCTAGGGGAGCCTAAAGCCTAGGGGTGCCCTAGCCTGAAAGATAGGGGAGCCCTAGCCTGAAGGATAGGGGAGCCTAAAGCCTAGGGGTGCCCTAGACTGAAGGCTAGGGGAGCACTAGCCTGAAGGCTAGGGGAGCCTAAAGCCTAGGGGTGCCCTAGCCTAGGGGTGCCCTAGCCTAAAGGCTAGGGGAGCGATAGCCTGAAGGTTAGGGGAGCCTAAAGCCTAGGGGTGCCCTAGCCTGAAGGCTAGGGGAGCCCTAGCCTGAAGGCTAGGGGAGCCTAAAGCCTAGGGGTGCCCTAGTCTGAAGGCTAGGGGAGCCCTAGCCTTAGCCTAAGGGAGCCTAAAGCCTAGGGGTGCCCTAGCCTGAAGGCTAGGGGAGCCCTACCTGAAGGCTAGGGGAGCCTAAAGCCTAGTGGTGCCCTAACCTGAAGGCTAGCGGAGCCCGAGCCTGAAGGCTAGGGGAGCCTAAAGCCTAGGGGTGCCCTAGCCTGAAGGCTAGGGGAGCCCTAGCCTGAAGGCTAGGGGAGCCTAAAGCCTAGGGGTGCCCTAGCCTGAAGGCTAGGTTAGCCCTAGCCTGAAGGCTAGGGAAGCCTAAAGCCTAGGGGTGCACTAGCCTGAAGGCTAGGGGAGCCCTAGGCTTAGCCTAGGGGAGCCTAAAGCCTAGGGGTGCCCTAGCCTGAAGGCTAGGGGAGCCCTATCCTTAGCCTAGGGGAGCCTAAAACCTAGGGGTGCCCTAGCCTGAAGTCTAGGGGAGCCCTAGCCTTAGCCTAGGGGAGCCCTAGCCTAAAGCCTAGGGGTTCCCTAGCCTGAAGGCTAGGGGAGCCCTAGCCTTAGCCTAGGGGAGCCTAAAGCCTAGGGGTGCCCTAGCCTGAAGGCTACTGGAGCCCTAGCCTTAGCATAGGGGAGCCCTAGCCTAAAGCCTAGGGGTGCCCGAGCCTGAAGGCTAGAGGAGCCCTAGCCTTAGCCTAGGGGAGCCTAAAGCCTAGTGGTGCCCTAGCCTGAAGGCTACGGGAGCCCTAGCCTTAGCCTAGGGGAGCCCTAGCCTAAAGCCTAGGGGTGCCCTAGCCTGAAGGCTAGGGGAGCCCTAGCCTTAGCCTAGGGGAGCCCTAGCCTAAAGCTTAGGGGTTCCCTAGCCTGAAGGCTAGGGGAGCCCTAGCCTTAGCCTAGGGGAGCCTAAAGCCTATGGGTGCCCTAGCCTGAAGGCTAGGGGAGCCCTAGCCTTAGCCTAGGGGAGCCGTAGCCTAAAGCCTAGGGGTGCCCGAGCCTGAAGGCTAGGGGAGCCCTAGCCTTAGCCTAGCGGAGCCTAAAGCCTAGGGGTGCCCTAGCCTGAGGGCTAAGTGAGCCATAGCCTTAGCCTAGGGGAGCCTTAGCCTAAAGCCTAGCGGTGCCCTAGCCTGAAGGCTAGGGGAGCCCTAGCCTTAGCCTAGGGGTGCCTAAAGCCTAGGGGTGCCCTAGCCTGAAGGCTAGGGGAGCCCTAGCCTTATCCTAGGGGAGCCCTAACCTAAAGCCTAGGGGTGCCCTAGCCTGAAGGCTAGGGGAACCCTAGCCTTAGCCTAGGGGAGCCCTAGCCTAAAGCCTAGGGGTGCCCTAGCCTGAAGGCTATGGGAGCCCTAGCCTTAGCCTAGGGGAGCCCTAGCCTAAAGCCTAGGGGTGCCCTATCCTGAAGGCTAGGGGAGCCCTAGCCTTAGCCTAGGGGAGCCTAAAGCCTAGAGGTGCCCTAGCCTGAAGGATAGGGAAGCCCTAGCCTTAGCCTAGGGGAGCCTAAAGCCTAGGGGTGCCCTAGCCTGTAGGATAGGGGAGCCCTAGCCTGAAGGATAGGGGAGCCTAAAGCCTAGGGGTGCCCTAGACTGAAGGCTAGGGGAGCACTAGCCTGAAGGCTAGGGGAGCCTAAAGCCTAGGGGTGCCCTAGCCTAGGGGTGCCCTAGCCTAAAGGCTAGGGGAGCGATAGCCTGAAGGTTAGGGGAGCCTAAAGCCTAGGGGTGCCCTAGCCTGAAGGCTAGGGGAGCCCTAGCCTGAAGGCTAGGGGAGCCTAAAGCCTAGGGGTGCCCTAGCCTGAAGGCTAGGGGAGCCCTAGCCTTAGCCTAAGGGAGCCTAAAGCCTAGGGGTGCCCTAGCCTGAAGGCTAGGGGAGCCCTACCTGAAGGCTAGGGGAGCCTAAAGCCTAGTGGTGCTCTAACCTGAAGGCTAGCGGAGCCCGAGCCTGAAGGCTAGGGGAGCCTAAAGCCTAGGGGTGCCCTAGCCTGAAGGCTAGGGGAGCCCTAGCCTGAAGGCTAGGGGAGCCTAAAGCCTAGGGGTGCCCTAGCCTGAAGGCTAGGTTAGCCCTAGCCTGAAGGCTAGGGAAGCCTAAAGCCTAGGGGTGCACTAGCCTGAAGGCTAGGGGAGCCTAAAGCCTAGGGGTGCCCTAGCCTGAAGACTAGGGGAGCCTAAAACCTAGGTGTGCCCTAGCCTGAAGGCTAGGGGAGCCTAAAGCCTAGGGTGCCCTAGCCTGAAGGCTAGGGGAGCCTAAAGCCTAGGGGTGCCCTAGCCTGAAGGCGAGGGGAGCCCTAGCCTGAAGGCTAGGGGAGCCTAAATCCTAGGGGTGCCCTAGCCTGAAGGCTAGGGGAGCCCTAGCCTGAAGGCTAGGGGAGCCTAAAGCCTAGGGGTGCCCTAGCCTGAAGGCTAGGGGAGCCTAAAACCTAGGTGTGCCCTAGCCTGAAGGCTAGGGGAGCGTAAAGCCTAGGGGTGCCCTAGCCTGAAGGCTGGAACCCTAGCCTGAAGGCTAGGGTAGCCTAAAGCCTAGGGGTGCCCTAGCCTGAAGGCTAGGGGAGCCCTAGCCTGAAGGCTAGGGGAGCCTAAAGCCTAGGGGTGCCCTAGCCTGCAGGCTAGGAGAGCCCTAGCCTTAGCCTAGGGGAGAATAAAGCCTAGGGGTGCCCTAGCCTGAAGGCTAGGGGAGCCTAAATCCTAGGGGTGCCCTAGCCTGAAGGCTAGGGGAGCCCTAGCCTGAAGACTAGGGGAGCCCTAGCCTGAAGGCTAGGGGAGCCTAAAGCCTAGGGGTGCACTAGCCTGAAGGCTAGGGGAGCCCTAGCCTGAAGGCTAGGGGAGCTTAAAGCCTAGGGGTGCCCTAGCCTTTAGGCTAGGGGAGCCCTAGACTGAAGGCTAGGGGAGCCTAAAGCCTAGGGGTGCCCTAGCCTGAAGGCTAGGCGAGCCCTAGCCTAAAGGCTAGGGGAGCCTAAAGACTAGGGGTGCCCTAGCCTGAAGGCTAAGGGAGCCCTAGCCTGAAGACTAGGGGAGCCTCAAGCCTAGGGGTGCCCTAGCCTGAAGGCTAGGGGAGCCCTAGCCTTAGCCTAGGGGAGACTAAAGCCTAGGGGTGCCCTAGCCTGAAGGCTAGGGGAGCCTAAAGCCTACGGGTGCCCTAGCCTGAAGGCTAGGGGAGCCCTAGCCTTAGCCTAGGGGAGCCTAAAGCCTAGAGGTGCCCTAGCCTGAAGGATAGGGAAGCCCTAGCCTTAGCCTAGGGGAGCCTAAAGCCTAGGGGTGCCCTAGCCTGAAGGATAGGGGAGCCCTAGCCTGAAGGATAGGGGAGCCTAAAGCCTAGGGGTGCCCTAGACTGAAGGCTAGGGGAGCACTAGCCTGAAGGCTAGGGGAGCCTAAAGCCTAGGGGTGCCCTAGCCTAGGGGTGCCCTAGCCTAAAGGCTAGGGGAGCGATAGCCTGAAGGATAGGGGAGCCTAAAGCCTAGGGGTGCCCTAGACTGAAGGCTAGGGGAGCACTAGCCTGAAGGCTAGGGGAGCCTAAAGCCTAGGGGTGCCCTAGCCTGAAGGCTAGGGGAGCCCTAGCCTTAGCCTAAGGGAGCCTAAAGCCTAGGGGTGCCCTAGCCTGAAGGCTAGGGGAGCCCTACCTGAAGGCTAGGGGAGCCTAAAGCCTAGTGGTGCTCTAACCTGAAGGCTAGCGGAGCCCGAGCCTGAAGGCTAGGGGAGCCTAAAGCCTAGGGGTGCCCTAGCCTGAAGGCTAGGGGAGCCCTAGCCTGAAGGCTAGGGGAGCCTAAAGCCTAGGGGTGCCCTAGCCTGAAGGCTAGGTTAGCCCTAGCCTGAAGGCTAGGGAAGCCTAAAGCCTAGGGGTGCACTAGCCTGAAGGCTAGGGGAGCCTAAAGCCTAGGGGTGCCCTAGCCTGAAGACTAGGGGAGCCTAAAACCAAGGTGTGCCCTAGCCTGAAGGCTAGGGGAGCCTAAAGCCTAGGGGTGCCCTAGCCTGAAGGCTAGGGGAGCCTAAAGCCTAGGGGTGCCCTAGCCTGAAGGCGAGGGGAGCCCTAGCCTGAAGGCTAGGGGAGCCTAAATCCTAGGGGTGCCCTAGCCTGAAGGCTAGGGGAGCCTAAAACCTAGGTGTGCCCTAGCCTGAAGGCTAGGGGAGCGTAAAGCCTAGGGGTGCCCTAGCCTGAAGGCTGGAACCCTAGCCTGAAGGCTAGGGTAGCCTAAAGCCTAGGGGTGCCCTAGCCTGAAGGCTAGGGGAGACCTAGCCTGAAGGCTAGGGGAGCCTAAAGCCTAGGGGTGCCCTAGCCTGCAGGCTAGGAGAGCCCTAGCCTTAGCCTAGGGGAGAATAAAGCCTAGGGGTGCCCTAGCCTGAAGGCTAGGGGAGCCTAAATCCTAGGGGTGCCCTAGCCTGAAGGCTAGGGGAGCCCTAGCCTGAAGACTAGGGGAGCCCTAGCCTGAAGGCTAGGGGAGCCTAAAGCCTAGGGGTGCATTAGCCTGAAGGCTAGGGGAGCCCTAGCCTGAAGGCTAGGGGAGCTTAAAGCCTAGGGGTGCCCTAGCCTTTAGGCTAGGGGAGCCCTAGACTGAAGGCTAGGGGAGCCTAAAGCCTAGGGGTGCCCTAGCCTGAAGGCTAGGCGAGCCCTAGCCTAAAGGCTAGGGGAGCCTAAAGACTAGGGGTGCCCTAGCCTGAAGGCTAAGGGAGCCCTAGCCTGAAGACTAGGGGAGCCTCAAGCCTAGGGGTGCCCTAGCCTGAAGGCTAGGGGAGCCCTAGCCTTAGCCTAGGGGAGACTAAAGCCTAGGGGTGCCCTAGCCTGAAGGCTAGGGGAGCCTAAAGCCTACGGGTGCCCTAGCCTGAAGGCTAGGGGAGCCCTAGCCTTAGCCTAGGGGAGCCTAAAGCCTAGGGGTGCCCTAGACTGAAAGCTAGGGGAGCCTAAACCCTAGGGGTGCCCTAGCCTGAAGGCTAGGAGAGCCCTAGCCTTAGCCTAGGGGAGCCTAAAGCCTAGGGTGCCCTAGCCTGAAGGCTAGGAGAGCCCTAGCCTTAGCCTAGGGGAGCCTAAAGCCTAGGGGTGCCCTAGCCTGAAGGCTAGGGGAGCCCTAGCCTTAGCCTAGGGGAGCCCTAGCCTAAAGCCTAGGGGTGCTCGAGCCTGAAGGCTAGCGGAGCCCTAGCCTTAGCCTAGGGGAGAATAAAGCCTAGGGGTGCCCTAGCCTGAAGGCTAGGGGAGCCTAAATCCTAGGGGTGCCCTAGCCTGAAGGCTAGGGGAGCCCTTGCCTTAGCCTAGGGGAGCCTAAAGCCTAGGGGTGCCCTAGCCTGAAGGCTAGGGGAGCCCTAGCCTTACCCTAGGGGAGCCTAAAGCCTAGGGGTGCCCTAGCCTGAAGGCTAGGGGAGCCTAAAGCCTAGGGTTGCCCTATCCTGAAGGCTAGTGGAGTCCTAGCCTTAGCCTAGGGGAGCCTAAAGCCTAGGGGTGCCCTAGCCTGAAGGCTAGGGGAGTCCTAGCCTGAAGGCTACGGGAGCCTAAAGCCTAAGGGTGCCCTAGCCTGAAGGCTAGGGGAGCCCTAGCCTTAGCCTAGGGGAGCCTAAAGCCTAGGGGTGCCCTAGCCTGAAGGCTAGGGGAGCCCTAGCCTGAAGGCTAGGGGAGCCCTAGCCTTAGCCTAAGGGAGCCTAAAGCCTAGGGGTGCCCTAGCCTGAAGGCTAGGGGAGCCCTACCTGAAGGCTAGGGGAGCCTAAAGCCTAGTGGTGCCCTAACCTGAAGGCTAGGGGAGCCCGAGCCTGAAGGCTAGGGGAGCCTAAAGCCTAGGGGTGACCTAGCCTGAAGGCTAGGGGAGCCCTAGCCTGAAGGCTAGGGGAGCCTAAAGCCTAGGGGTGCCCTAGCCTGAATGCTAGGGGAGCCTAAAACCTAGGTTTGCCCTAGCCTGAAGGCTAGGGGAGCCCTAGCCTTAGCCTAAGGGAGCCTAAAGCCTAGGGGTGCCCTAGCCTGAAGGCTAGGGGAGCCCTACCTGAAGGCTAGGGGAGCCTAAAGCCTAGTGGTGCCCTAACCTGAAGGCTAGGGGAGCCCGAGCCTGAAGGCTAGGGGAGCCTAAAGCCTAGGGGTGCCCTAGCCTGAAGGCTAGGGGAGCCCTAGCCTGAAGGCTAGGGGAGCCTAAAGCCTAGGGGTGCCCTAGCCTGAAGGCTAGGTTAGCCCTAGCCTGAAGTCTAGGGAAGCCTAAAGCCTAGGGGTGCACTAGCCTGAAGGCTAGGGGAGCCTAAAGCCTAGGGGTGCACTAGCCTGAAGACTAGGGGAGCCTAAAACCTAGGTGTGCCCTAGCCTGAAGGCTAGGGGAGCCTAAAGCCTAGGGGTGCCCTAGCCTGAAGGCTAGGGGAGCCTAAAGCCTAGTGGTGCCCTAGCCTGAAGGCGAGGGGAGCCCTAGCCTGAAGGCTAGGGGAGCCTAAATCCTAGGGGTGCCCTAGCCTGAAGGCTAGGGGAGCCCTAGCCTGAAGGCTAGGGGAGCCTAAAGCCTAGGGGTGCCCTAGCCTGAAGGCTAGGGGAGCCTAAAACCTAGGTGTGCCCTAGCCTGAAGGCTAGGGGAGCGTAAAGCCTAGGGGTGCCCTAGCCTGAAGGCTGGAACCCTAGCCTGAAGGCTAGGGTAGCCTAAAGCCTAGCGGTGCCCTCGCCTGAAGGCTAGGGGAGCCCTAGCCTGAAGGCTAGGGGAGCCTAAAGCCTAGGGGTGCCCTAGCCTGCAGGCTAGGAGAGCCCTAGCCTTAGCCTAGGGGAGCCCTAGCCTAAAGCCTAGGGGTGCCCTAGCCTGAAGGCTAGGGGAGCCCTAGCCTGAAGGCTAGGGGAGCCCTAGCCTGAAGGCTAGGGGAGCCTAAAGCCTAGGGGTGCACTAGCCTGAAGGCTAGGGGAGCCCTAGCCTGAAGGCTAGGGGAGCTTAAAGCCTAGGGGTGCCCTAGCCTGTAGGCTAGGGGAGCCCTAGACTGAAGGCTAGGGGAGCCTAAAGCCTAGGGGTGCCCTAGCCTGAAGGCTAGGCGAGCCCTAGCCTAAAGGCTAGGGGAGCCTAAAGACTAGGGGTGCCCTAGCCTGAAGGCTAGGGGAGCCTAAAGCCTAGGGATGCCCTAGCCTGAAGGCTAGGGGAGCCCTAGCCTTAGCCTAGGGGAGCCTAAAGCCTAGGGGTGCACTAGCTTGAAGGCTAGGGGAGCCCTAGCCTGAAGGCTAGGGGAACCTAAAGCCTAGGGGTGCCCTAGCCTGAAGGCTAGGGGAGCCCTAGCCTTAGCCTAGGGGAGCCTAAAGCCTAGGGGTGCCCTAGCCTGAAGTCTAGGGGAGCCTAAAGCCTAGGGGTGCCCTAGCCTGATGGCTAGGGGAGCCCTAGCCTTAGCCTAGGGGAGCCTAAAGCCTAGGGGTGCGCAAGCCTGAAGGCTAGGGGAGCCCTAGCCTTAAGGCTAGGGGAGCCTAAAGCCTAGGGGTGCCCTAGCGTGAAGGCTAGGGGAGGCCTAGCCTTAGCCTAGGGGAGCCTAAAGCCTAGGGGTGCCCTCGACTGAAGGCTAGGGGAGCCTAAACCTAGGGGTGCCCTAGCCTGAAGGCTAGGGGAGCCCTAGCCTGAAGGCTAAGGGAGCCCTAGCCTGAAGACTAGGGGAGCCTAAAGCCTAGGGGTGCCCTAGCCTGAAGGCTAGGGGAGCCCTAGCCTTAGCCTAGGGGAGACTAAAGCCTAGGGGTGCCCTAGCCGGAAGGCTAGGGGAGCCTAAAGCCTAGGGGTGCCCTAGCCTGAAGGCTAGGGGAGCCCTAGCCTTAGCCTAGGGGAGCCTAAAGCCTAGGGGTGCCCTAGCCTGAAAGCTAGGGGAGCCTAAAGCCTAGGGGTGCCCTAGCCTGAAGGCTAGGAGAGCCCTAGCCTTAGCCTAGGGGAGCCTAAAGCCTAGGGTGCCCTAGCCTGAAGGCTAGGAGAGCCCTAGCCTTAGCCTAGGGGAGCCTAAAGCCTAGGGGTGCCCTAGCCTGAAGGCTAGGGGAGCCCTAGCCTTAGCCTAGGGGAGCCCTAGCCTAAAGCCTAGGGGTGCCCGAGCCTGAAGTCTAGGGGAGCCCTAGCCTTAGCCTAGGGGAGAATAAAGCCTAGGGGTGCCCTAGCCTGAAGGCTAGGGGAGCCTAAAGCCTAGGGGTGCCCTAGCCTGAAGGCTAGGGGAGCCCTTGCCTTAGCCTAGGGGAGCCTAAAGCCTAGGGGTACCCTAGCCTGAAGGCTAGGGGAGCCCTAGCCTTACGCTAGGGGAGCCTAAAGCCTAGGGGTGCCCTAGCCTGAAGGCTAGGGGAGCCTAAAGCCTAGGGGTGCCCTATCCTGAAGGCTAGTGGAGTCCTAGCCTTAGCCTAGGGGAGCCTAAAGCCTAGGGGTGCCCTAGCCTGAAGGCTAGCGGAGTCCTAGCCTGAAGGCTAGGGGAGCCTAAAGCCTAAGGGTGCCCTAGCCTGAAGGCTAGGGGAGCCCTAGCCTTAGCCTAGGGGAGCCTAAAGCCTAGGGGTGCCCTAGCCTGAAGGCTAGGGGAGCACTAGCCTGAAGGCTAGGGGAGCCTAAAGCCTAGGGGTGCCCTAGCCTGAAGGCTAGGGGAGCCCTAGCCTTAGCCTAAGGGAGCCTAAAGCCTAGGGGTGCCCTAGCCTGAAGGCTAGGGGAGCCCTACCTGAAGGCTAGGGGAGCCTAAAGCCTAGTGGTGCCCTAACCTTAAGGCTAGGGGAGCCCGAGCCTGAAGGCTAGGGGAGCCTAAAGCCTAGGGGTGCCCTAGCCTGAAGGCTAGTGGAGCCATAGCCTGAAGGCTAGGGGAGCCTAAAGCCTAGGGGTGCCCTAGCCTGAAGGCTAGGGTAGCCCTAGCCTGAAGGCTAGGGAAGCCTAAAGCCTAGGGGTGCACTAGCCTGAAGGCTAGGGGAGCCTAAAGCCTAGGGGTGCCCTAGCCTGAAGACTTGGGAGCCTAAAACCTAGGTGTGCCCTAGCCTGAAGGCTAGGGGAGCCTAAAGCCTAGGGGTGCCCTAGCCTGAAGGCTAGGGGAGCCTAAAGCCTAGGGGTGCCATAGCCTGAAGGCGAGGGGAGCCCTAGCCTGAAGGCTAGGGGAGCCTAAAGCCTAGGTGTGCCCTAGCCTGAAGACTAGGGGAGCCCTAGCCTGAAGGCTAGGGGAGCCTAAAGCCTAGGGGTGCCCTAGCCTGAAGGCTAGGGGAGCCTAAAACCTAGGTGTGCCCTAGCCTGAAGGCTAGGGGAGCCTAAAGCCTAGGGGTGCCCTAGCCTGAAGGCTAGGGGAGCCTAAAGCCTAGGGGTGCCCTAGCCTGAAGGCTAGGGTAGCCTAAAGCCTAGGGGTGCCCTAGCCTTAAGGCTAGGGGAGCCCTAGCCTGAAGGCTAGGGGAGCCTAAAGCCTAGGGGTGCCCTAGCCTGAAGGCTAGGGGAGCCCTAGCCTGAAGGCTAGGGGAGCCTAAAGCCTAGGGGTGCCCTAGCCTGCAGGCTAGGGGAGCCCTAGCCTTAGCCTAGGCGAGCCCTAGCCTAAAGCCTAGGGGTGCCCTAGCCTGAAGGCTAGGGGAGCCCTAGGCTTAGCCTAGGGGAGCCTAAAGCCTAGGGGTGCCCTAGCCTGAAGGCTAGGGGAGCCCTAGCCTTAGCCTAGGGGAGCCTAAAACCTAGGGGTGCCCTAGCCTGAAGTCTAGGGGAGCCCTAGCCTTAGCCTAGGGGAGCCCTAGCCCAAAGCCTAGGGGTTCCCTAGCCTGAAGGCTAGGGGAGCCCTAGCCTTAGCCTAGGGGAGCCTAAAGCCTAGGGGTGCCCTAGCCTGAAGGCTACTGGAGCCCTAGCCTTAGCATAGGGGAGCCCTAGCCTAAAGCCTAGGGGTGCCCGAGCCTGAAGGCTAGAGGAGCCCTAGCCTTAGCCTAGGGGAGCCTAAAGCCTAGTGGTGCCCTAGCCTGAAGGCTACGGGAGCCCTAGCCTTAGCCTAGGGGAGCCCTAGCCTAAAGCCTAGGGGTGCCCTAGCCTGAAGGCTAGGGGAGCCCTAGCCTTAGCCTAGGGGAGCCCTAGCCTAAAGCTTAGGGGTTCCCTAGCCTGAAGGCTAGGGGAGCCCTAGCCTTAGCCTAGGGGAGCCTAAAGCCTAGGGGTGCCCTAGCCTGAAGGCTAGGGGAGCCCTAGCCTTAGCCTAGGGGAGCCGTAGCCTAAAGCCTAGGGGTGCCCGAGCCTGAAGGCTAGGGGAGCCCTAGCCTTAGCCTAGCGGAGCCTAAAGCCTAGGGGTGCCCTAGCCTGAGGGCTAAGTGAGCCCTAGCCTTAGCCTAGGGGAGCCTTAGCCTAAAGCCTAGCGGTGCCCTAGCCTGAAGGCTAGGGGAGCCCTAGCCTTAGCCTAGGGGTGCCTAAAGCCTAGGGGTGCCCTAGCCTGAAGGCTAGGGGAGCCCTAGCCTTAGCCTAGGGGAGCCCTAGCCTAAAGCCTAGGGGTGCCCTAGCCTGAAGGCTAGGGGAACCCTAGCCTTAGCCTAGGGGAGCCCTAGCCTAAAGCCTAGGGGTGCCCTAGCCTGAAGGCTATGGGAGCCCTAGCCTTAGCCTAGGGGAGCCCTAGCCTAAAGCCTAGGGGTGCCCTATCCTGAAGGCTAGGGGAGCCCTAGCCTTAGCCTAGGGGAGCCTAAAGCCTAGAGGTGCCCTAGCCTGAAGGATAGGGAAGCCCTAGCCTTAGCCTAGGGGAGCCTAAAGCCTAGGGGTGCCCTAGCCTGAAGGATAGGGGAGCCCTAGCCTGAAGGATAGGGGAGCCTAAAGCCTAGGGGTGCCCTAGACTGAAGGCTAGGGGAGCACTAGCCTGAAGGCTAGGGGAGCCTAAAGCCTAGGGGTGCCCTAGCCTAGGGGTGCCCTAGCCTAAAGGCTAGGGGAGCGATAGCCTGAAGGTTAGGGGAGCCTAAAGCCTAGGGGTGCCCTAGCCTGAAGGCTAGGGGAGCCCTAGCCTGAAGGCTAGGGGAGCCTAAAGCCTAGGGGTGCCCTAGCCTGAAGGCTAGGGGAGCCCTAGCCTTAGCCTAAGGGAGCCTAAAGCCTAGGGGTGCCCTAGCCTGAAGGCTAGGGGAGCCCTACCTGAAGGCTAGGGGAGCCTAAAGCCTAGTGGTGCCCTAACCTGAAGGCTAGCGGAGCCCGAGCCTGAAGGCTAGGGGAGCCTAAAGCCTAGGGGTGCCCTAGCCTGAAGGCTAGGGGAGCCCTAGCCTGAAGGCTAGGGGAGCCTAAAGCCTAGGGGTGCCCTAGCCTGAAGGCTAGGTTAGCCCTAGCCTGAAGGCTAGGGAAGCCTAAAGCCTAGGGGTGCACTAGCCTGAAGGCTAGGGGAGCCTAAAGCCTAGGGGTGCCCTAGCCTGAAGACTAGGGGAGCCTAAAACCTAGGTGTGCCCTAGCCTGAAGGCTAGGGGAGCCTAAAGCCTAGGGGTGCCCTAGCCTGAAGGCTAGGGGAGCCTAAAGCCTAGGGGTGCCCTAGCCTGAAGGCGAGGGGAGCCCTAGCCTGAAGGCTAGGGGAGCCTAAATCCTAGGGGTGCCCTAGCCTGAAGGCTAGGGGAGCCCTAGCCTGAAGGCTAGGGGAGCCTAAAGCCTAGGGGTGCCCTAGCCTGAAGGCTAGGGGAGCCTAAAACCTAGGTGTGCCCTAGCCTGAAGGCTAGGGGAGCGTAAAGCCTAGGGGTGCCCTAGCCTGAAGGCTGGAACCCTAGCCTGAAGGCTAGGGTAGCCTAAAGCCTAGGGGTGCCCTAGCCTGAAGGCTAGGGGAGCCCTAGCCTGAAGGCTAGGGGAGCCTAAAGCCTAGGGGTGCCCTAGCCTGCAGGCTAGGAGAGCCCTAGCCTTAGCCTAGGGGAGCCCTAGCCTAAAGCCTAGGGGTGCCCTAGCCTGAAGGCTAGGGGAGCCCTAGCCTGAAGACTAGGGGAGCCCTAGCCTGAAGGCTAGGGGAGCCTAAAGCCTAGGGGTGCACTAGCCTGAAGGCTAGGGGAGCCCTAGCCTGAAGGCTAGGGGAGCTTAAAGCCTAGGGGTGCCCTAGCCTGTAGGCTAGGGGAGCCCTAGACTGAAGGCTAGGGGAGCCTAAAGCCTAGGGGTGCCCTAGCCTGAAGGCTAGGCGAGCCCTAGCCTAAAGGCTAGGGGAGCCTAAAGACTAGGGGTGCCCTAGCCTGAAGGCTAGGGGAGCCTAAAGCCTAGGGATGCCCTAGCCTGAAGGCTAGGGGAGCCCTAGCCTTAGCCTAGGGGAGCCTAAAGCCTAGGGGTGCACTAGCTTGAAGGCTAGGGGAGCCCTAGCCTGAAGGCTTGGGGAGCCTAAAGCCTAGGGGTGCCCTAGCCTGAAGGCTAGGGGAGCCCTAGCCTTAGCCTAGGGGAGCCTAAAGCCTAGGGGTGCCCTAGCCTGAAGTCTAGGGGAGCCTAACGCCTAGGGGTGCCCTAGCCTGAAGGCTAGGGGAGCCCTAGCCTTAGCCTAGGGGAGCCTAAAGCCTAGGGGTGCGCAAGCCTGAAGGCTAGGGGAGCCCTAGCCTTAAGGCTAGGGGAGCCTAAAGCCTAGGGGTGCCCTAGCGTGAAGGCTAGGGGAGGCCTAGCCTTAGCCTAGGGGAGCCTAAAGCCTAGGGGTGCCCTCGACTGAAGGCTAGGGGAGCCTAAACCTAGGGGTGCCCTAGCCTGAAGGCTAGGGGAGCCCTAGCCTGAAGGCTAAGGGAGCCCTAGCCTGAAGACTAGGGGAGCCTAAAGCCTAGGGGTGCCCTAGCCTGAAGGCTAGGGGAGCCCTAGCCTTAGCCTAGGGGAGACTAAAGCCTAGGGGTGCCCTAGCCGGAAGGCTAGGGGAGCCTAAAGCCTAGGGGTGCCCTAGCCTGAAGGCTAGGGGAGCCCTAGCCTTAGCCTAGGGGAGCCTAAAACCTAAGGGTGCCCTAGCCTGAAAGCTAGGGGAGCCTAAAGCCTAGGGGTGCCCTAGCCTGAAGGCTAGGAGAGCCCTAGCCTTAGCCTAGGGGAGCCTAAAGCCTAGGCTGCCCTAGCCTGAAGGCTAGGAGAGCCCTAGCCTTAGCCTAGGGGAGCCCTAGCCTAAAGCCTAGGGGTGCCCGAGCCTGAAGGCTAGGGGAGCCCTAGCCTTAGCCTAGGGGAGCCCTAGCCTAAAGCCTAGGGGTGCCCGAGCCTGAAGCCTAGGGGAGCCCTAGCCTTAGCCTAGGGGAGAATAAAGCCTAGGGGTGCCCTAGCCTGAAGGCTAGGGGAGCCTAAAGCCTAGGGGTGCCCTAGCCTGAAGGCTAGGGGAGCCCTTGCCTTAGCCTAGGGGAGCCTAAAGCCTAGGGGTGCCCTAGCCTGAAGGCTAGGGGAGCCCTAGCCTTACCCTAGGGGAGCCTAAAGCCTAGGGGTGCCCTAGCCTGAAGGCTAGGGGAGCCTAAAGCCTAGGGGTGCCCTATCCTGAAGGCTAGTGGAGTCCTAGCCTTAGCCTAGGGGAGCCTAAAGCCTAGGGGTGCCCTAGCCTGAAGGCTAGCGGAGTCCTAGCCTGAAGGCTAGGGGAGCCTAAAGCCTAAGGGTGCCCTAGCCTGAAGGCTAGGGGAGCCCTAGCCTTAGCCTAGGGGAGCCTAAAGCCTAGGGGTGCCCTAGCCTGAAGGCTAGGGGAGCACTAGCCTGAAGGCTAGGGGAGCCTAAAGCCTAGGGGTGCCCTAGCCTGAAGGCTAGGGGAGCCCTAGCCTTAGCCTAAGGGAGCCTAAAGCCTAGGGGTGCCCTAGCCTGAAGGCTAGGGGAGCCCTACCTGAAGGCTAGGGGAGCCTAAAGCCTAGTGGTGCCCTAACCTGAAGGCTAGGGGAGCCCGAGCCTGAAGGCTAGGGGAGCCTAAAGCCTAGGGGTGCCCTAGCCTGAAGGCTAGGGGAGCCCTAGCCTGAAGGCTAGGGGAGCCTAAAGCCTAGGGGTGCCCTAGCCTGAAGGCTAGGGTAGCCCTAGCCTGAAGGCTAGGGAAGCCTAAAGCCTAGGGGTGCACTAGCCTGAAGGCTAGGGGAGCCTAAAGCCTAGGGGTGCCCTAGCCTGAAGACTTGGGGAGCCTAAAACCTAGGTGTGCCCTAGCCTGAAGGCTAGGGGAGCCTAAAGCCTAGGGGTGCCCTAGCCTGAAGGCTAGGGGAGCCTAAAGCCTAGGGGTGCCATAGCCTGAAGGCGAGGGGAGCCCTAGCCTGAAGGCTAGGGGAGCCTAAAGCCTAGGTGTGCCCTAGCCTGAAGACTAGGGGAGCCCTAGCCTGAAGGATAGGGGAGCCTAAAGCCTAGGGGTGCCCTAGCCTGAAGGCTAGGGGAGCCTAAAACCTAGGTGTGCCCTAGCCTGAAGGCTAGGGGAGCCTAAAGCCTAGGGGTGCCCTAGCCTGAAGGCTAGGGGAGCCTAAAGCCTAGGGGTGCCCTAGCCTGAAGGCTAGGGTAGCCTAAAGCCTAGGGGTGCCCTAGCCTTAAGGCTAGGGGAGCCCTAGCCTGAAGGCTAGGGGAGCCTAAAGCCTAGGGGTGCCCTAGCCTGAAGGCTAGGGGAGCCCTAGCCTGAAGGCTAGGGGAGCCTAAAGCCTAGGGGTGCCCTAGCCTGCAGGCTAGGGGAGCCCTAGCCTTAGCCTAGGGGAGCCCTAGCCTAAAGCCTAGGGGTGCCCTAGCCTGAAGGCTAGGGGAGCCCTAGGCTTAGCCTAGGGGAGCCTAAAGCCTAGGGGTGCCCTAGCCTGAAGGCTAGGGGAGCCCTAGCCTTAGCCTAGGGGGCCTAAAACCTAGGGGTGCCCTAGCCTGAAGTCTAGGGGAGCCCTAGCCTTAGCCTAGGGGAGCCCTAGCCTAAAGCCTAGGGGTTCCCTAGCCTGAAGGCTAGGGGAGCCCTAGCCTTAGCCTAGGGGAGCCTAAAGCCTAGGGGTGCCCTAGCCTGAAGGCTACTGGAGCCCTAGCCTTAGCCTAGGGGAGCCCTAGCCTAAAGCCTAGGGGTGCCCGAGCCTGAAGGCTAGAGGAGCCCTAGCCTTAGCCTAGGGGAGCCTAAAGCCTAGTGGTGCCCTAGCCTGAAGGCTACGGGAGCCCTAGCCTTAGCCTAGGGGAGCCCTAGCCTAAAGCCTAGGGGTAGCCTAGCCTGAAGGCTAGGGGAGCCCTAGCCTTAGCCTAGGGGAGCCCTAGCCTAAAGCTTAGGGGTTCCCTAGCCTGAAGGCTAGGGGAGCCCTAGCCTTAGCCTAGGGGAGCCTAAAGCCTAGGGGTGCCCTAGCCTGAAGGCTAGGGGAGCCCTAGCCTTAGCCTAGGGGAGCCGTAGCCTAAAGCCTAGGGGTGCCCGAGCCTGAAGGCTAGGGGAGCCCTAGCCTTAGCCTAGCGGAGCCTAAAGCCTAGGGGTGCCCTAGCCTGAGGGCTAAGTGAGCCCTAGCCTTAGCCTAGGGGAGCCTTAGCCTAAAGCCTAGCGGTGCCCTAGCCTGAAGGCTAGGGGAGCCCTAGCCTTAGCCTAGGGGTGCCTAAAGCCTAGGGGTGCCCTAGCCTGAAGGCTAGGGGAGCCCTAGCCTTAGCCTAGGGGAGCCCTAGCCTAAAGCCTAGGGGTGCCCTAGCCTGAAGGCTAGGGGAACCCTAGCCTTAGCCTAGGGGAGCCCTAGCCTAAAGCCTAGGGGTGCCCTAGCCTGAAGGCTATGGGAGCCCTAGCCTTAGCCTAGGGGAGCCCTAGCCTAAAGCCTAGGGGTGCCCTATCCTGAAGGCTAGGGGAGCCCTAGCCTTAGCCTAGGGGAGCCTAAAGCCTAGAGGTGCCCTAGCCTGAAGGATAGGGAAGCCCTAGCCTTAGCCTAGGGGAGCCTAAAGCCTAGGGGTGCCCTAGCCTGAAGGATAGGGGAGCCCTAGCCTGAAGGATAGGGGAGCCTAAAGCCTAGGGGTGCCCTAGACTGAAGGCTAGGGGAGCACTAGCCTGAAGGCTAGGGGAGCCTAAAACCTAGGGGTGCCCTAGCCTAGGGGTGCCCTAGCCTGAAGGCTAGGGGAGCGATAGCCTGAAGGTTAGGGGAGCCTAAAGATTAGGGGTGCCCTAGCCTGAAGGCTAGGGGAGCCTAAAGCCTAGGGATGCCCTAGCCTGAAGGCTAGGGGAGCCCAGCCTGAAGGCTAGGGGAGCCTAAAGCCTAGGGGTGCCCTAGACTGAAGGCTAGGGCAGCCCTAGCCTGAAGGCTAGGGGAGCCTAAAGCCTAGGGGTGCCCTAGCCTGAAGGCTAGGCGAGCCCTAGCCTAAAGGCTAGGGGAGCCTAAAGATTAGGGGTGCCCTAGCCTGAAGGCTAGGGGAGCCTAAAGCCTAGGGATGCCCTAGCCTGAAGGCTAGGGGAGCCCTAGCCTTAGCCTAGGGGAGCCTAAAGCCTAGTGGTGCACTAGCTTGAAGGCTAGGGGAGCCCTAGCCTGAAGGCTAGGGGAGCCTAAAGCCTAGGGGTGCCCTAGCCTGAAGGCTAGGGGAGCCCTAGCCTTAGCCTAAGGGAGCCTAAAGCCTAGGGGTGCCCTAGCCTGAAGTCTAGGGGAGCCTAAAGCCTAGGGGTGCCCTACCCTGAAGGCTAGGGGAGCCCTCGCCTTAGCCTAGGGGAGCCTAAAGCCTAGGGGTGCGCAAGCCTGAAGGCTAGGGGAGCCCTAGCCTTAAGGCTAGGGGAGCCTAAAGCCTAGGGGTGCCCTAGCCTGAAGGCTAGGGAAGCCTAAAGCCTAGGGGTGCACTAGCCTGAAGGCTAGGGGAGCCTAAAGCCTAGGGGTGCCCTAGCCTGAAGACTAGGGGAGCCTAAAACCTAGGTGTGCCCTAGCCTGAAGGCTAGGGGAGCCTAAAGCCTAGGGGTGCCCTAGCCTGAAGGCTAGGGGAGCCTAAAGCCTAGGGGTGCCCTAGCCTGAAGGCTAGGGGAGCCCTAGCCTGAAGGCTAGGGGAGCCTAAAGCCTAGGGGTGCCCTAGCCTGAAGGCTAGGGGAGCCTAAAGCCTAGGGGTGCCCTAGCCTGAAGGCTAGGGGAGCCTAAAACCTAGGTGTGCCCTAGCCTGAAGGCTAGGGGAGCCTAAAGCCTAGGGGTGCCCTAGCCTGAAGGCTAGGGGAGCCTAAAGCCTAGGGGTGCCCTAGCCTGAAGGCTAGGGGAGCCCTAGCCTGAAGGCTAGGGGAGCCTAAAGCCTAGGGCTGCCCTAGCCTGAAGGCTAGGGGAGCCCTAGCCTGAAGGCTAGGGGAGCCTAAAGCCTAGGGGTGCCCTAGCCTGAAGGCTGGAACCCTAGCCTGAAGGCTAGGGTAGCCTAAAGCCTAGGGGTGCCCTAGCCTGAAGGCTAGGGGAGCCCTAGCATGAAGGCTAGGGGAGCCTAAAGCCTAGGGGTGCCCTAGCCTGCAGGCTAGGGGAGCCCTAGCCTTAGCCTAGGGGAGCCCTAGCCTAAAGCCTAGGGGTGCCCTAGCCTGAAGGCTAGGGGAGCCCTAGGCTTAGCCTAGGGGAGCCTAAAGCCTAGGGGTGCCCTAGCCTGAAGGCTAGGGGAGCCCTTGCCTTAGCCTAGGGGAGCCTAAAGCCTAGGGGTGCCCTAGCCTGAAGTCTAGGGGAGCCCTAGCCTTAGCCTAGGGGAGCCCTAGCCTAAAGCCTAGGGGTTCCCTAGCCTGAAGGCTAGGGGAGCCCTAGCCTTAGCCTAGGGGAGCCTAAAGCCTAGGGGTGCCCTAGCCTGAAGGCTACGGGAGCCCTAGCCTAAAGCCTAGGGGTGCCCGAGCCTGAAGGCTAGAGGAGCCCTAGCCTTAGCCTAGGGGAGCCCTAGCCTAAAGCCTAGGGGTGCCCTAGCCTGAAGGCTAGGGGAGCCCTAGCCTTAGCCTAGGGGAGCCTAAAGCCTAGGGGTGCCCTACCCTGAAGGCTAGGGGAGCCCTAGCCTTAGCCTAGGGGAGCCCTAGCCTAAAGCTTAGGGGTTCCCTAGCCTGAAGGCTAGGGGAGCCCTAGCCTTAGCCTAGGGGAGCCTAAAGCCTAGGGGTGCCCTAGCCTGAAGGCTAGGGGAGCCCTAGCCTTAGCCTAAGGGAGCCGTAGCCTAAAGCCTAGGGGTGCCCGAGCCTGAAGGCTAGGGGAGCCCTAGCCTTAGCCTAGCGGAGCCTAAAGCCTAGGGGTGCCCTAGCCTGAGGGCTAAGTGAGCCCTAGCCTTAGCCTAGGGGAGCCCTAGCCTAAAGCCTAGGGGTGCCCTAGCCTGAAGGCTAGGGGAGCCCTAGCCTTAGCCTAGGGGTGCCTAAAGCCTAGGGGTGCCCTAGCCTGAAGGCTAGGGGAGCCCTAGCCTTAGCCTAGGGGAGCCCTAGCCTAAAGCCTAGGGGTGCCCTAGCCTGAAGGCTAGGGGAACCCTAGCCTTAGCCTAGGGGAGCTCTAGCCTAAAGCCTAGGGGTGCCCTAGCCTGAAGGCTATGGGAGCCCTAGCCTTAGCCTAGGGGAGCCCTAGCCTAAAGCCTAGGGGTGCCCTAGCCTGAAGGCTAGGGGTGCCCTAGCCTGAAGGCTAGGGGAGCCCTAGCCTTAGCCTAGGGGAGCCTAAAGCCTAGGGGTGCCCTAGCCTGAAGGATAGGGAAGCCCTAGCCTTAGCCTAGGGGAGCCTAAAGCCTAGGGGTGCCCTAGCCTGAAGGATAGGGGAGCCCTAGCCTGAAGGATAGGGGAGCCTAAAGCCTAGGGGTGCCCTAGACTGAAGGCTAGGGGAGCACTAGCCTGAAGGCTAGGGGAGCCTAAAGCCTAGGGGTGCCCTAGCCTAGGGGTGCCCTAGCCTGAAGGCTAGCGGAGCGATAGCCTGAAGGTTAGGGGAGCCTAAAGCCTAGGGGTGCCCTAACCTGAAGGCTAGGGGAGCCTAAAGCCTAGGGGTGCCCTAGCCTGAAGGCTAGAGGAGCCCTAGCCTGAAGGCTAGGGGAGCCTAAAGCCTAGGGGTGCCCTAGACTGAAGGCTAGAGGAGCCCTAGCCTGAAGGCTAGGGGAGCCTAAAGCCTAAGGGTGCCCTAGCCTGAAGGCTAGGGGAGCCCAGCCTGAAGGCTAGGGGAGCCTAAAGCCTAGGGGTGCCCTAGACTGAAGGCTAGGGCAGCCCTAGCTAGAATGGCTAGGGGAGCCTAAAGCCTAGGGGTACCCTAGCCTGAAGGCTAGGCGAGCCCTAGCCTAAATGCTAGGGGAGCCTAAAGACTAGGGGTGCCCTAGCCTGAAGGCTAGGGGAGCCTAAAGCCTAGGGATGCCCTAGCCTGAAGGCTAGGGGAGCCCTAGCCTTAGCCTAGGGGAGCCTAAAGCCTAGGGGTGCACTAGCTTGAAGGCTAGGGGAGCCCTAGCCTGAAGGCTAGGGGAGCCTAAAGCCTAGGGGTGCCCTAGCCTGAAGGCTAGGGGAGCCCTAGCCTTAGCCTAAGGGAGCCTAAAGCCTAGGGGTGCCCTAGCCTGAAGTCTAGGGGAGCTTAAAGCCTAGGGGTGCCCTAGCCTGAAGGCTAGGGGAGCCCTAGCCTTAGCCTAGGGGAGCCTAAAGCCTAGGGGTGCGCAAGCCTGAAGGCTAGGGGAGCCCTAGCCTTAAGGCTAGGGGAGCCTAAAGCCTAGGGGTGCCCTAGCGTGAAGGCTAGGGGAGGCCTAGCCTTAGCCTAGGGGAGCCTAAAGCCTAGGGGTGCCCTCGACTGAAGGCTAGGGGAGCCTAAACCTAGGGGTGCCCTAGCCTGAAGGCTAGGGGAGCCCTAGCCTGAAGGCTAGGGGAGCCCTAGCCTGAAGACTAGGGGAGCCTAAAGCGTAGGGGTGCCCTAGCCTGAAGGCTAGGGGAGCCCTAGCCTTAGCCTAGGGGAGACTAAAGCCTAGGGGTGCCCTAGCCTGAAGGCTAGGGGAGCCCTAGCCTTAGCCTAGGGGAGCCTAAAGCCTAGCGGTGCCCTAGCCTGAAGGCTAGGGGAGCCCTAGCCTTACCCTAGTGGAGCCTAAAGCCTAGGGGTGCCCTAGCCTGAAGGCTAGGGGAGCCTAAAGCCTAGGGGTGCCCTATCCTGAAGGCTAGTGGAGTCCTAGCCTTAGCGTAGGGGAGCCTAAAGCCTAGGGGTGCCCTAGCCTGAAGGCTAGGGGAGTCCTAGCCTGAAGGCTAGGGGAGCCTAAAGCCTTAGGGTGCCCTAGCCTGAAGGCTAGGGGAACCCTAGCCTTAGCCTAGGGGAGCCTAAAGCCTAGGGGTGCCCTAGCCTGAAGGCTAGGGGAGCCCTAGCCTGAAGGCTAGAGGAGCCTAAAGCCTAGGGGTGCCCTAGCCTGAAGGCTAGGGGAGCCCTAGCCTTAGCCTAGGGGAGCCTAAAGCCTAGGGGTGCCCTAGCCTGAAGGCTAGGGGAGCCCTACCTGAAGGCTAGGGGAGCCTAAAGCCTAGTGGTGCCCTAACCTGAAGGCTAGGGGAGCCCGAGCCTGAAGGCTAGGGGAGCCTAAAGCCTAGGGGTGCCTTAGCCTGAAGGCTAGGGGAGCCCTAGCCTGAAGGCTAGGGGAGCCTAAACCCTAGGGGTGCCCTAGCCTGAAGGCTAGGGTAGCCCTAGCCTGAAGGCTAGGGAAGCCTAAAGCCTAGGGGTGCCCTAGCCTGAAGGCTAGGGGAGCCCTAGACTGAATGCTAGGGGAGCCTAAAGCCTAGGGGAGCCCTAGCCTGAAGGCTAGGGGAGCCCTAGCCTGAAGGCTAGGGGAGCCTAAAGCCTAGGGGTACCCTAGCCTGAAGGCTAGGGGAGCCTAAAACCTAGGTGTGCCCTAGCCTGAAGGCTAGGGGAGCCTAAAGCCTAGGGGTGCCCTAGCCTGAAGGCTAGGGGAGCCTAAAGCCTAGGGGTGCCCTAGCCTGAAGGCTAGGGAAGCCCTAGCCTGAAGGCTAGGGGAGCCTAAAGCCTAGGGGTGCCCTAGCCTGAAGGCTAGGGGAGCCTAAAGCCTAGAGTTGCCCTAGCCTGAAGGCTGGAACCCTAGCCTGAAGCCTAGGGTAGCCTAAAGCCTAAGGGTGCCCTAGCCTGAAGGCTAGGGGAGCCCTAACCTGAAGGCTAGGGGAGCCTAAAGCCTAGGGGTGCCCTAGCATGCAGGCTAGGGGAGCCCTAGCCTTAGCCTAGTGGAGCCCTAGCCTAAAGCCTAGGGGTGCCCTAGCCTGAAGGCTAGGGGAGCCCTAGCCTTTGCCTAGGGGAGCCTAAAGCCTTGGGGTACCCTAGCCTGAAGGCTAGGGGAGCCCTAGCCTTAGCCTAGGGGAGCCCTAGCCTAAAGCCGATGGGTTCCCTAGCCTGAAGGCTAGGGCAGCCCTAGCCTTAGCCTAGGGGAGCCTAAAGCCTAGGGGTGCCCTAGCCTGAAGGCTAGGGGAGCCCTAGCCTTAGCCTAGGGGAGCCCTAGCCTAAAGCCTAGGGGTGCCCTAGCCTGAAGGCTAGGGGAGCCCTAGCCTTAGCCTAGGGGAGCCTAAAGCCTAGGGGTGCCCTAACCTGAAGGCTAGGGGAGCCCTAGCCTTAGCCTAGGGGAGCCCTTGCCTAAAGCCTAGAGATTCCCTAGCCTGAAGGCTAGGGGAGCCCTAGCCTTAGCCTAGGGGAGCCTAAAGCCTAGGGGTACCCTAGCCTGAAGGCTAGGGGAGCCCTAGCCTTAGCCTAGGGGAGCCCTAGCCTAAAGCCTAGGGGTGCCCGAGCCTGAAGGTTAGGGGAGCCCTAGCCTTAGCCTAGGGGAGCCTAAAGCCTAGGGGTGCCCTAGCCTGAAGGCTAGGTGAGCCCTAGCCTTAGCCTAGGGGAGCCCTAGCCTAAAGCCTAGGGGTGCCATAGCCTGAAGGCTAGGGGAGCCCTAGCCTTAGCCTAGGGGAGCCCTAGCCTAAAGCCTAGGGGTGCCCTAGCCTGAAGGCAAGGGGAGCCCTAGCCTTAGCCTAGGGGAGCCCTAGCCTAAAGCCTAGGGGTGCCCTAGCCTGAAGGCTAGGGGAGCCCTAGCCTTAGCCTAGGGGAGCCTAAAGCCTAGGGGTGCCCTAGCCTGAAGGCTAGGGGAGCCCTAGCCTTAGCCTAGGGGAGCCTAAAGCCTAGGGGTGCCCTAGCCTGAAGGCTAGGGGAGCCCTAGGCTTAGCCTAGGGGAGCCTAAAGCCTAGGGGTGCCCTAGCCTGAAGGCTCGGGGAGCCCTAGCCTTAGCCTAGGGGAGCCTAAAGCCTAGGGGTGCCCTAGCCTGAAGGCTAGGGGAGCCCTAGCCTTAGCCTAGGGGAGCCCTAGCCTAAAGCCTAGGGGTGCCCTAGCCTGAAGGCTAGGGGAGCCCTAGCCTTAGCCTAGGGGAGCCTAAAGCCTAGGGGTGCCCTAGCCTGAAGGCTAGGGGAGCCCTAGCCTTAGCCTAGGGGAGCCTAAAGCCTAGGGGTGCCCTAGCCTGAAGACTAGGGGTGCCCTAGCCTTAGCCTAGGGGAGCCCTAGCCTAAAGCCTAGGGGTTCTCTAGCCTGAAGGCTAGGGCAGCCCTAGCCTTAGCCTAGGGGAGCCTAAAGCCTTGGGGTGCCCTAGCCTGAAGGCTAGGGTAGCCCTAGCCTTAGCCTAGGGGTGCCCTAGCCTAAAGCCGATGGGTTCCCTAGCCTGAAGGCTAGGGCAGCCCTAGCCTTAGCCTAGGGGAGCCTAAAGCCTAGGGGTGCCCTAGCCTGAAGGCTAGGGGAGCCCTAGCCTTAGCCTAGGGGAGCCCTAGCCTAAAGCCTAGGGGTGCCCTAGCCTGAAGGCTAGGGGAGCACTAGCCTGAAGGCTAGGGGAGCCTAAAGCCTAGGGGTGCCCTAGCCTAGGGGTGCCCTAGCCTGAAGGCTAGGGGAGCGATAGCCTGAAGGTTAGGGGAGCCTAAATCCTAGGGGTGCCCTAGCCTGAAGGCTAGGGGAGCCCTAGCCTGAAGGCTAGGGGAGCCTAAAGCCTAGGGGTGCCCTAGCCTGAAGGCTAGAGGAGCCCTAGCCTGAAGGCTAGGGGAGCCTAAAGCCTAGGGGTGCCCTAGACTGAAGGCTAGAGGAGCCCTAGCCTGAAGGTTGGGGAGCCTAAAGCCTAGAGGTGCCCTAGCCTGAAGGCTAGGGGAGCCCAGCCTGAAGGCTAGGGGAGCCTAAAGCCTAGGGGTGCCCCAGACTGAAGGCTAGGGGAGCCCTAGCCTGAAGGCTAGGGGAGCCTAAAGCCTAGGGGTGCCCTAGACTGTAGGCTAGGGGAGCCCTAGCCTGAAGGCTAGGGGAGCCTAAAGCCTAGGGTTGTCTAGCCTGAAGGCTAGGCGAGCCCTAGCCTAAAGGCTAGGGGAGCCTAAAGACTAGGGGTGCCCTAGCCTGAAGGCTAGGGGAGCCTAAAGCCTAGGGATGCCCTAGCCTGAAGGCTAGGGGAGCCCTAGCCTTAGCCTAGGGGAGCCTAAAGCCTAGGGGTGCACTAGCTTGAAGGCTAGGGGAGCCCTAGCCTGAAGGCTAGGGGAGCCTAAAGCCTAGGGGTGCCCTAGCCTGAAGGCTAGGGGAGCCCGAGCCTTATACTAGGGGATCCTAAAGCCTAGGGTTGCCCTAGCCTGAAGTCTAGGGGAGCCTAAAGCCTAGGGGTGCCCTAGCCTGAAGGCTAGGGGAGCCCTAGCCTTAGCCTAGGGGAGCCTAAAGCCTAGGGGTGCGCAAGCCTGAAGGTTAGGGGAGCCCTAGCCTTAAGGCTAGGGGAGCCTAAAGCCTAGGGTTGCCCTAGCGTGAAGGCTAGGGGAGGCCTAGCCTTAGCCTAGGGGAGCCTAAAGCCTAGGGGTGCTCTCGACTTAAGGCTAGGGGAGCCTAAACCTAGGGGTGCCCTAGCCTGAAGGCTAGGGGAGCCCTAGCCTGAAGACTAGGGGAGCCTAAAGCCTAGGGGTACCCTAGCCTGAAGGCTAGGGGAGCCCTAGCCTTAGCCTAGGGGAGACTAAAGCCTAGGGGTGCCCTAGCCTGAAGGCTAGGGGAGCCTAAAGCCTAGGGGTGCCCTAGCCTGAAGGCTAGGGGAGCCCTAGCCTTAGCCTAGGGGAGCCTAAAGTCTAGGGGAGCCCTAGCCTGAAGGCTAGGGGAGCCTAAAGCCTAGGGGTGCCCTATCCTGAAGGCTAGTGGAGTCCTAGCCTTAGCCTAGGGAAGCCTAAAGCCTAGGGGTGCCCTAGCCTGAAGGCTAGGGGAGTCCTAGCCTGAAGGCTAGGGGAGCCTAAAGCCTAAGGGTGCCCTAGCCTGAAGGCTAGGGTAGCCCTAGCCTTAGCCTAGGGGAGCCTAAAGCCTAGGGGTGCCCTAGCCTGAAGGCTAGGGTAGCCCTAGCCTTAGCCTAGGGGAGCCTAAATCCTAGGGGTGCGCTAGCCTGAAGGCTAGGGGAGCCCTACCTGAAGGCTAGGGGAGCCTAAAGCCCAGTGGTGCCCTAACCTGAAGGCTAGGGGAGCCCGAGCCTGAAGGATAGGGGAGCCTAAAGTCTAGGGGTGCCCTAGCCTGAAGGCTAGGGGAGCCCTAGCCTGAAGGCTAGGGGAGCCTAAACCTAGGGGTGCCCTAGCCTGAAGGCTAGGGTAGCCCTAGCCTGAAGGCTAGGGAAGCCTAAAGCCTAGGGGTGCCCTAGCCTGAAGGCTAGGGGAGCCTAAAGCCTAGGGGTGCCCTAGCGTGAAGGCTAGGGGAGCCTAAAACCTAGGTGTGCCCTAGCCTGAAGGCTAGGGGAGCCTAAAGCCTAGGGGTGCCCTAGCCTGAAGGCTAGGGGAGCCTAAAGCCTAGGGGTGCCCTAGCCTGAAGGCTAGGGGAGCCCTAGCCTGAAGGCTAGGGGAGCCCTAGCCTGAAGGCTAGGGGAGCCTAAGGCCTAGGGGTGCCCTAGCCTGAAGGCTAGTGGAGCCCTAGCCTGAAGGCTAGGGGAGCCTAAAGCCTAGGGGTGCCCTAGCCTGAAGGCTGGAACCCTAGCCTGAATGCTAGGGTAGCCTAAAGCCTAGGGGTGCCCTAGCCTGAAGGCTAGGGGAGCCTAAAGCCTAGGGGTGCCCTAGCCTGTAGGCTAGGGGAGCCCTAGCCTGAAGGCTAGGGGAGCCTAAAGCCTAGGGGTGCCCTAGCCTGAAGGCTAGGCGAGCCCTAGCCTAAAGGCTAGGGGAGCCTAAAGACTAGGGATGCCCTAGCCTGAAGGCTAGGGGAGCCCTAGCCTTAGCCTAGGGGAGCCTAAAGCCTAGGGGTGCACTAGCTTGAAGGCTAGGGGAGCCCTAGCCTGAAGGCTAGGGGAGCCTAAAGCCTAGGGGTGCCCTAGCCTGAAGGCTAGGGGAGCCCTAGCCTTAGCCTAGGGGAGCCTAAAGCCTAGGGGTGCCCTAGCCTGAAGTCTAGGGGAGCCTAAAGCCTAGGGGTGCCCTAGCCTGAAGGCTAGGGGAGCCCTAGCCTTAGCCTAGGGGAGCCTAAAGCCTAGGGGTGCGCAAGCCTGAAGGCTAGGGGAGCCCTAGCCTTAAGGCTAGGGGAGCCTAAAGCCTAGGGGTGCCCTAGCGTGAAGGCTAGGGGAGGCCTAGCCTTAGCCTAGGGGAGCCTAAAGCCTAGGGGTGCCCTCGACTGAAGGCTAGGGGAGCCTAAACCTAGGGGTGCCCTAGCCTGAAGGCTAGGGGAGCCCTAGCCTGAAGACTAGGGGAGCCTAAAGCCTAGGGGTGCCCTAGCCTGAACGCTAGGGGAGCACTAGCCTTAGCCTAGGGGAGACTAAAGCCTAGGGGTGCCCTAGCCTGAAGGCTAGGGGAGCCTAAAGCCTAGGCGTGCCCTAGCCTGAAGGCTAGGGGAGCCCTAGCCTTAGCCTAGGGGAGCCTAAAGCCTAGGGGTGCCCTAGCCTGAAAGCTAGGGGAGCCTAAAGCCTTGGGGTGCCCCAGCCTGAAGGCTAGGAGAGCCCTAGCCTTAGCCTAGGGGAGCCTAAAGCCTAGGGTGCCCTAGCCTGAAGACTAGGAGAGCCCTAGCCTTAGCCTAGGGGAGCCTAAAGTCTAGGGGTGCCCTAGCCTGAAGGCTAGGGGAGCCCTAGCCTTAGCCTAGGGGAGCCCTAGCCTAAAGCCTAGAGGTGCCCGAGCCTGAAGGCTAGGGGAGCCCTAGCGTTAGCCTAGGGGAGCCTAAAGCCTAGGGGTGCCCTACCCTGAAGGCTAGGTGAGCCCTAGCCTTAGCCTAGGGGAGCCCTAGCATAAAGCCTAGGGTTGCCCTAGCCTGAAGGCTAGGGGAGCCCTAGCCTTAGCCTAGGGGTGCCTAAAGCCTAGGGTTGCCCTAGCCTGAAGGCTAGGGGAGCCCTAGCCTTAGCCTAGGGGAGCCCTAGCCTAAAGCCTAGGGGTGCCCTAGCCTGAAGGATAGGGGAGCCCTAGTCTTAGCCTAGGGGAGCCTAAAGCCTAGGGGTGCCCTAGCCTGAAGGCTAGGGGAGCCCTAGCCTTAGCCTAGGGGAGCCTTTAGCCTAGTGGTGCCCTAGCCTGAAGGCTAGGGGAGCCCTAGCCTTAGCCTAGGGGAGCCCTAGCCTAAAGCCTAGGGGTGCCCTAGCCAGAAGGCTAGGGGAGCCCTAGCCTTAGCCTAGGGGAGCCCTATCCTAAAGCCTAGGGGTGCCCTAGCCTGAAGGATAGGGGAGCACTAGCCTGAAAGCTAGGGGAGCCTAAAGCCTAGGGGTGCCCTAGCCTAGGGGTGCCCTAGCCTGAAGGCTAGGGGAGCGATAGCCTGAAGGTTAGGGGAGCCTAAAGCCTAGGGGTGCCCTAGCCTGAAGGCTAGGGGAGCCTAAAGCCTAGGGGTGCCCTAGCGTGAAGGCTAGGGGAGCCTAAAACCTAGGTGTGCCCTAGCCTGAAGGCTAGGGGAGCCTAAAGCCTAGGGGTGCCCTAGCCTGAAGGCTAGGGGAGCCTAAAGCCTAGGGGTGCCCTAGCCTGAAGGCTACGGGAGCCCTAGCCTGAAGGCTAGGGGAGCCCTAGCCTGAAGGCTAGGGGAGCCTAAGGCCTAGGGGTGCCCTAGCCTGAAGGCTAGTGGAGCCCTAGCCTGAAGGCTAGGGGAGCCTAAAGCCTAGGGGTGCCCTAGCCTGAAGGCTGGAACCCTAGCCTGAATGCTAGGGTAGCCTAAAGCCTAGGGGTGCCCTAGCCTGAAGGCTAGGGGAGCCCTAGCCTGAATGCTAGGGGAGCCTAAAGCCTAGGGGTGCCCTAGCCTGAAGGCTAGGGGAGCCTAAAGCCTAGGGGTGCCCTAGCCTGTAGGCTAGGGGAGCCCTAGCCTGAAGGCTAGGGGAGCCTAAAGCCTAGGGGTGCCCTAGCCTGAAGGCTAGGCGAGCCCTAGCCTAAAGGCTAGGGGAGCCTAAAGACTAGGGATGCCCTAGCCTGAAGGCTAGGGGAGCCCTAGCCTTAGCCTAGGGGAGCCTAAAGCCTAGGGGTGCACTAGCTTGAAGGCTAGGGGAGCCCTAGCCTGAAGGCTAGGGGAGCCTAAAGCCTAGGGGTGCCCTAGCCTGAAGGCTAGGGGAGCCCTAGCCTTAGCCTAGGGGAGCCTAAAGCCTAGGGGTGCCCTAGCCTGAAGTCTAGGGGAGCCTAAAGCCTAGGGGTGCCCTAGCCTGAAGGCTAGGGGAGCCCTAGCCTTAGCCTAGGGGAGCCTAAAGCCTAGGGGTGCGCAAGCCTGAAGGCTAGGGGAGCCCTAGCCTTAAGGCTAGGGGAGCCTAAAGCCTAGGGGTGCCCTAGCGTGAAGGCTAGGGGAGGCCTAGCCTTAGCCTAGGGGAGCCTAAAGCCTAGGGGTGCCCTCGACTGAAGGCTAGGGGAGCCTAAACCTAGGGGTGCCCTAGCCTGAAGGCTAGGGGAGCCCTAGCCTGAAGACTAGGGGAGCCTAAAGCCTAGGGGTGCCCTAGCCTGAAGGCTAGGGGAGCACTAGCCTTAGCCTAGGGGAGACTAAAGCCTAGGGGTGCCCTCGACTGAAGGCTAGGGGAGCCTAAAGCCTAGGGGTGCCCTAGCCTGAAGGCTAGGGGAGCCCTAGCCTTAGCCTAGGGGAGCCTAAAGCCTAGGGTGCCCTAGCCTGAAGGCTAGGAGAGCCCTAGCCTTAGCCTAGGGGAGCCTAAAGTCTAGGGGTGCCCTAGCCTGAAGGCTAGGGGAGCCCTAGCCTTAGCCTAGGGGAGCCCTAGCCTAAAGCCTAGGGGTGCCCGAGCCTGAAGGCTAGGGGAGCCCTAGCGTTAGCCTAGGGGAGCCTAAAGCCTAGGGGTGCCCTACCCTGAAGGCTAGGTGAGCCCTAGCCTTAGCCTAGGGGAGCCCTAGCATAAAGCCTAGGGTTGCCCTAGCCTGAAGGCTAGGGGAGCCCTAGCCTTAGCCTAGGGGTGCCTAAAGCCTAGGGTTGCCCTAGCCTGAAGGCTAGGGGAGCCCTAGCCTTAGCCTAGGGGAGCCCTAGCCTAAAGCCTAGGGGTGCCCTAGCCTGAAGGATAGGGGAGCCCTAGTCTTAGCCTAGGGGAGCCTAAAGCCTAGGGGTGCCCTAGCCTGAAGGCTAGGGGAGCCCTAGCCTTAGCCTAGGGGAGCCTTTAGCCTAGTGGTGCCCTAGCCTGAAGGCTAGGGGAGCCCTAGCCTTAGCCTAGGGGAGCCCTAGCCTAAAGCCTAGGGGTGCCCTAGCCAGAAGGCTAGGGGAGCCCTAGCCTTAGCCTAGGGGAGCCCTATCCTAAAGCCTAGGGGTGCCCTAGCCTGAAGGATAGGGGAGCACTAGCCTGAAAGCTAGGGGAGCCTAAAGCCTAGGGGTGCCCTAGCCTAGGGGTGCCCTAGCCTGAAGGCTAGGGGAGCGATAGCCTGAAGGTTAGGGGAGCCTAAAGCCTAGGGGTGCCCTAGCCTGAAGGCTAGGGGAGCCTAAAGCCTAGGGGTGCCCTAGCCTGAAGGCTAGAGGAGCCCTAGCCTGAAGGCTAGGGGAGCCTAAAGCCTAGGGGTGCCCTAGACTGAAGGCTAGAGGAGCCCTAGCCTGAAGGCTAGGGGAGCCTAAAGCCTAGGGGTGCCTTAGCCTGAAGGCTAGGGGAGCCCAGCCTGAAGGCTAGGGGAGCCTAAAGCCTAGGGGTGCCCTAGACTGAAGGCTAGGGGAGCCCTAGCCTGAAGGCTAGGGGAGCCTAAAGCCTAGGGGTGCCCTAGCCTGTAGGCTAGGGGAGCCCTAGCCTGAAGGCTAGGGGAGCCTAAAGCATAGGGGTGCCCTAGCCTGAAGGCTAGGGGAGCCCTAGCCTGAAGGCTAGGGGAGCCTAAAGCCTAGGGGTGCCCTAGCCTGAAGGCTAGGCGAGCCCTAACCTAAAGGCTAGCGGAGCCTAAAGACTAGGGGTGCCCTAGCCTGAAGGCTAGGGGAGCCTAAAGCCTAGGGATGCGCTAGCCTGAAGGCTAGGGGAGTCCTAGCCTTAGCCTAGGGGAGGCTAAAGCCTAGGGGTGCACTAGCTTGAAGGCTAGGGGAGCCCTAGCCTGAAGGCTAGGGGAGCCTAAAGCCTAGGGGTGCCCTAGCCTGAAGGCTAGGGGAGCCCGAGCCTTAGACTAGGGGAGCCTAAAGCCTAGGGGTGCCCTAGCCTGAAGTCTAGGGGAGCCTAAAGCCTAGGGGTGCCCTAGCCTGAAGGCTAGGGGAGCCCTAGCTTTAGCCTAGGGGAGCCTAAAGCCTAGGGGTGCGCAAGCCTGAAGGTTAGGGGAGCCCTAGCCTTAAGGCTAGGGGAGCCTAAAGCCTAGGGGTGCCCTAGCGTGAAGGCTAGGGGAGGCCTAGCCTTAGCCTAGGGGAGCCTAAAGCCTAGGGGTGTCCTCGACTGAAGGCTAGGGGAGCCTAAACCTAGGGGTGCCCTACCCTGAAGGCTAGGGGAGCCCTAGCCTGAAGGCTAGGGGAGCCCTAGCCTGAAGACTAGGGGAGCCTAAAGCCTAGGGGTGCCCTAGCCTGAAGGCTAGGGGAGCCCTAGCCTTAGCCTAGGGGAGACTAAAGCCTAGGGGTGCCCTAGCCTGAAGGCTAGGGGAGCCTAAAGCCTAGGGGTTCCCTAGCCTGAAGTCTAGGGGAGCCTAAAGCCTAGGGGTGCCCTAGCCTGAAGGCTAGGGGAGCCCTAGCCTTAGCCTAGGGGAGCCTAAAGCCTAGGGGTGCGCAAGCCTGACGGTTAGGGGAGCCCTAGCCTTAAGGCTAGGGGAGCCTAAAGCCTAGGGGTGCCCTAGCGTGAAGGCTAGGGGAGGCCTAGCCTTAGCCTAGGGGAGCCTAAAGCCTAGGGGTGCCCTCGACTGAAGGCTAGGGGAGCCTAAACCTAGGGGTGCCCTAGCCTGAAGACTAGGGGAGCCTAAAGCCTAGGGGTGCCCTAGCCTGAAGGCTAGGGGAGCCCTAGCCTTAGCCTAGGGGAGACTAAAGCCTAGGGGTGCCCTAGCCTGAAGGCTAGGGGCACCTAAAGCCTAGGCGTGCCCTAGCCTGAAGGCTAGGGGAGCCCTAGCCTTAGCCTAGGGGAGCCTAAAGCCTAGGGGTGCCCTAGCCTGAAGGCTATGGGAGCCCTAGCCTTACCCTAGGGGAGCCTAAAGCCTAGGGGTGCCCTAGCCTGAGGCTAGGGGAGCCCTAGCCTGAAGGCTAGGGGAGCCTAAAGCCTAGGGGTGCCCTATCCTGAAGGCTAGTGGAGTCCTAGCCTTAGCCTAGGGAAGCCTAAAGCCTAGGGGTGCCCTAGCCTGAAGGCTAGGGGAGTCCTAGCCTGAAGGCTAGGGGAGCCTAAAGCCTAAGGGTGCCCTAGCCTGAAGGCTAGGGTAGCCCTAGCCTTAGCCTAGGGGAGCCTAAAGCCTAGGGGTGCCCTAGCCTGAAGGCTAGGGGAGCCCTAGCCTGAAGGCTAGGGGAGCCTAAAGCCTAGGGGTGCCCTAGCCTGAAGGCTAGGGGAGCCCTAGCCTTAGCCTAGGGGAGCCTAAATCCTAGGGGTGCTCTAGCCTGAAGGATAGGGGAGCCCTACCTGAAGGCTAGGGGAGCCTAAAGCCTAGTGGTGCCCTAACCTGAAGGCTAGGGGAGCCCGAGCCTGAAGGCTAGGGGAGCCTAAAGCCTAGGGGTGCCCAAGCCTGAAGGCTAGGGTATCCCTAGCCTGAAGGCTAGGGGAGCCTAAAGCCTAGGGGTGCCCTAGCCTGAAGGCTAGGGTAGCCCTAGCCTGAAGGCTAGGGAAGCCTAAAGCCTAGGGGTGCCCTAGCCTGAAGGCTAGGGGAGCCTAAAGCCTAGGGGTGCCCTAGCCTGAAGGCTAGGGGAGCCTAAAGCCTAGGGGTGCCCTAGCCTGAAGGCTAGGGGAGCCTAAAACCTAGGTGTGCCCTAGCCTGAAGGCTAGGGGAGCCTAAAGCCTAGGGGTGCCCTAGCCTGAAGGCTAGGGGAGCCTAAAGCCTAGGGGTGCCCTAGCCTGAAGGCTAGGGGAGCCCTAGCCTGAAGGCTAGGGGAGCCTAAAGCCTAGGGTTGCCCTAGCCTGAAGGCTAGGGGAGCCCTAGCCTGAAGGCTAGGGGAGCCTAAAGCCTAGGGGTGCCCTAGCCTGAAGGCTGGAACCCTAGCCTGAAGGCTAGGGTAGCCTAAAGCCTAGGGGTGCCCTAGCCTGAAGGCTAGGGGAGCCCTATCCTGAAGGCTAGGAGAGCCTAAAGCCTAGGGGTGCCCTAGCCTGAAGGCTAGGGGAGCCCTAGCCTGAAGGCTAGGGGAGCCTAAGCCTAGGGGTGCCCTAGCCTGTAGGCTAGGGGAGCCCTAGCCTGAAGGCTAGGGGAGGCTAAAGCCTACGGGTGCCCTAGCCTGAAGGCTAGGCGAGCCCTAGCCTAAAGGCTAGGGGAGCCTAAAGACTAGGGGTGCCCTAGCCTGAAGCCTAGGGGAGCCTAAAGCCTAGGGATGCCCTAGCCTGAAGGCTAGGGGAGCCCTAGCCTTAGCCTAGGGGAGACTAAAGCCTAGGGGTGCCCTAGCCTGAAGGCTAGGGGAGCCTAAAGCCTAGGGGTGCCCTAGCCTGAAGGCTAGGGGAGCCCTAGCCTTAGCCTAGGGGAGCCTAAAGCCTAGGGGTGCGCAAGCCTGAAGGCTAGGGGAGCCCTAGCCTTAAGGCTAGGGGAGCCTAAAGCCTAGGGGTGCCCTAGCGTGAAGGCTAGGGGAGGCCTAGCCTTAGCCTAGGGGAGCCTAAACCTAGGGGTGCCCTAGCCTGAAGCCTAGGGGAGCCCTAGCCTGAAGGCTAGGGGAGCCCTAGCCTGAAGACTAGGGGAGCCTAAAGCCTAGGGGTGCCCTAGCCTGAAGGCTAGGGGAGCCCTAGCCTTAGCCTAGGGGAGACTAAAGCCTAGGGGTGCCCTAGCCTGAAGGCTAGGGGAGCCTAAAGCCTAGGGGTGCCCTAGCCTGAAGGCTAGGGGAGCCCTAGCCTTAGCCTAGGGGAGCCTAAAGCCTAGGGGTGCCCTAGCCTGAAAGCTAGGGGAGCCTAAAGCCTAGGGGTGCCCTAGCCTGAAGGCTAGGAGAGCCCTAGCCTTAGCCTAGGGGAGCCTAAAGCCTAGGGTGCCCTAGCCTGAAGCCTAGGGGAGCCCTAGCCTTATCCTAGGGGAGCTAAAGCCTAGGGGTGCCCTAGCCTGAAGGCTAGGGGCGCCCTAGCCGGAAAGCTAGCGGAGCCTAAAGCCTAGGGGTGCCCTAGCCTGAAGGCTAGGGGAGCCCTAGCCTTAGCCTAGGGGAGCCTAAAGCCTAAGGGTATCCTATCCTGAAGGCGAGGGTAGCCTAAAGCCTAGGGGTGCCCTAGCCTGAAGGCTAGGGGAGCCCTGGCCTTACCCGAGGGGAGCCTAAAGCCTAGGGGTGCCCTAGCCTGAAGGCTAGGGGAGCCCTAGCCTGAAGGCTAGGAGAGCCTAAAGCCGAGGGGTGCCCTATCCTGAAGGCTAGTGGAGTCCTAGCCTTAGCCTAGGGGAGCCTAAAGCCTAGGGGTGCCCTAGCCTGAAGGCTAGGGGAGTCCTAGCCTGAAGGCTAGGGGAGCCTAAAGCCTAGGGGTGCCCTAGCCTGAAGGCTAGGGGAGCCCTAGCCTTAGCCTAGGGGAGCCTAAAGCCTAGGGGTGCCCTAGCCTGAAGGCTAGGGGAGCCCTAGCCTGAAGACTAGGGGAGCCTAAAGCCTAGGGGTGCCCTAGCCTGAAGGCTAGGGGAGCCCTAGCCTTAGCCTAGGGGAGACTAAAGCCTAGGGGTGCCCTAGCCTGAAGGCTAGGGGAGCCTAAAGCCTAGGGGTGCCCTAGCCTGAAGGCTAGGGGAGCCCTAGCCTTAGCCTAGGGGAGCCTAAAGCCTAGGGGTGCCCTAGCCTGAAGGCTAGGGGAGCCCTAGCCTTACCCTAGGGGAGCCTAAAGCCTAGGGGTGCCCTAGCCTGAGGCTAGGGGAGCCCTAGCCTGAAGGCTAGGGGAGCCTAAAGCCTAGGGGTGCCCTATCCTGAAGGCTAGTGGAGTCCTAGCCTTAGCCTAGGGAAGCCTAAAGCCTAGGGGTGCCCTAGCCTGAAGGCTAAGGGAGTCCTAGCCTGAAAGCTAGGGGAGCCTAAAGCCTAAGGGTGCCCTAGCCTGAAGGCTAGGGTAGCCCTAGCCTTAGCCTAGGGGAGCCTAAAGCCTAGGGGTGCCCTAGCCTGAAGGCTAGGGGAGCCCTAGCCTGAAGGCTAGGGGAGCCTAAAGCCTAAGGGTGCCCTAGCCTGAAGGCTAGGGGAGCCCTAGCCTTAGCCTAGGGGAGCCTAAATCCTAGGGGTGCTCTAGCCTGAAGGCTAGGGGAGCCCTACCTGAAGGCTAGGGGAGCCTAAAGCCTAGTGGTGCCCTAACCTGAAGGCTAGGGGAGCCCGAGCCTGAAGGCTAGGGGAGCCTAAAGCCTAGGGGTGCCCTAGCCTGAAGGCTAGGGGAGCCCTAGCCTGAAGGCTAGGGGAGCCTAAAGCCTAGGGGTGCCCTAGCCTGAAGGCTAGGGTAGCCCTAGCCTGAAGGCTAGGGAAGCCTAAAGCCTAGGGGTGCCCTAGCCTGAAGGCTAGGGGAGCCTAAAGCCTAGGGGTGCCCTAGCCTGAAGGCTAGGGGAGCCTAAAACCTAGGGGTGCCCTAGCTTGAAGGCTAGGGGAGCCTAAAACCTAGGTGTGCCCTAGCCTGAAGGCTGGGGGAGCCTAAAGCCTAGGGGTGCCCTAGCCTAAAGGCTAGGGGAGCCTAAAGCCTAGGGGTGCCCTAGCCTGAAGGCTAGGGGAGCCCTAGCCTGAAGGCTAGGGGAGACTAAAGCCTAGGGTTGCCCTAGCCTGAAGGCTAGGGGAGCCCTAGCCTGAAGGCTAGGGGAGCCTAAAGCCTAGGGGTGCCCTAGCCTGAAGGCTGGAACCCTAGCCTGAAGGCTAGTGTAGCCTAAAGCCTAGGGGTGCCCTAGCCTGAAGGCTAGGGGAGCCCTAGCCTGAAGGCTAGGGGAGCCTAAAACCTAGGGGTGCCCTAGCCTGAAGGCTAGGGGAGCCCTAGCCTGAAGGCTAGGGGAGCCTAAGCCTAGGGGTGCCCTAGCCTGTAGGCTAGGGGAGCCCTAGCCTGAAGGCTAGGGGAGGCTAAAGCCTAGGGGTGCCCTAGCCTGAAGGCTAGGCGAGCCCTAGCCTAAAGGCTAGGGGAGCCTAAAGACTAGGGGTGCCCTAGCCTGAAGGCTAGGGGAGCCTAAAGCCTAGGGATGCCCTAGCCTGAAGGCTAGGGGAGCCCTAGCCTTAGCCTAGGGGAGCCTAAAGCCTAGGGGTGCACTAGCTTGAAGGCTAGGGGAGCCCTAGCCTTCAGGCTAGGGGAGCCTAAAGCCTAGGGGTGCCCTAGCCTGAAGGCTAGGGGAGCCCTAGCCTTAGCCTAGGGGAGCCTAAAGCCTAGGGGTGCCCTAGCCTGAAGTCTAGGGGAGCCTAAAGCCTAGGGGTGCCCTAGCCTGAAGGCTAGGGGAGCCCTAGCCTTAGCCTAGGGGAGCCTAAAGCCTAGGGGTGCGCAAGCCTGAAGGCTAGGGAAGCCCTAGCCTTAAGGCTAGGGGAGCCTAAAGCCTAGGGGTGCCCTAGCGTGAAGGCTAGGGGAGGCCTAGCCTTAGCCTAGGGGAGCCTAAAGCCTAGGGGTGCCCTCGACTGAAGGCTAGGGGAGCCTAAACCTAGGGGTGCCCTAGCCTGAAGCCTAGGGGAGCCCTAGCCTGAAGGCTAGGGGAGCCCTAGCCTGAAGACTTTGGGAGCCTAAAGCCTAGGGGTGCCCTAGCCTGAAGGCTAGGGGAGCCCTAGCCTTAGCCTAGGGGAGACTAAAGCCTAGGGTTGCCCTAGCCTGAAGGCTAGGGGAGCCTAAAGCCTAGGGGTGCCCTAGCCTGAAGGCTAGGGGAGCCCTAGCCTTAGCCTAGGGGAGCCTAAAGCCTAGGGGTGCCCTAGCCTGAAAGCTAGGGGAGCCTAAAGCCTAGGGGTGCCCTAGCCTGAAGGCTAGGAAAGCCCTAGCCTTAGCCTAGGGGAGCCTAAAGCCTAGGGTGCCCTAGCCTGAAGGCTAGGGGAGCCCTAGCCTGAAGGCTAGGGGAGCCTAAAACCTAGGGGTGCCCTAGCCTGAAGCCTAGGGGAGCCCTAGCCTTATCCTAGGGGAGCTAAAGCCTAGGGGTGCCCTAGCCTGAAGGCTAGGGGTGCCCTAGCCGGAAGGCTAGCGGAGCCTAAAGCCTAGGGGTGCCCTAGCCTGAAGGCTAGGGGAGCCCTAGCCTTAGCCTAGGGGAGCCTAAAGCCTAAGGGTACCCTAGCCTGAAGGCGAGGGTAGCCTAAAGCCTAGGGGTGCCCTAGCCTGAAGGCTAGGGGAGCCCTGGCCTTACCCTAGGGGAGCCTAAAGCCTAGGGGTGCCCTAGCCTGAAGGCTAGGGGAGCCCTAGCCTGAAGGCTAGGGGAGCCTAAAGCCGAGGGGTGCCCTATCCTGAAGGCTAGTGGAGTCCTAGCGTTAGCCTAGGGGAGCCTAAAGCCTAGGGGTGCCCTAGCCTGAAGGCTAGGGGAGTCCTAGCCTGAAGGCTAGGGGAGCCTAAAGCCTAAGTGTGCCCTAGCCTGAAGGCTAGGGGAGCCCTAGCCTAGCCTAGGGGAGCCTAAAGCCTAGGGGTGCCCTAGCCTGAAGGCTAGGGGAGCCTAAAGCCTAGGGGTGCCCTAGCCTGAAGGCTAGGGGAGCCCTAGCCTTAGCCTAGGGGAGCCTAAAGCCTAGGGGTGCCCTAGCCTGAAGGCTAGGGGAGCCCTACCTGAAGGCTAGGGGAGCCTAAAGCCTAGTGGTGCCCTAACCTGAAGGCTAGGGGAGCCCGAGCCTGAAGGCTAGGGGAGCCTAAAGCCTAGGGGTGCCCTAGCCTGAAGGCTAGGGGAGCCCTAGCCTGAAGGCTAGGGGAGCCTAAAGCCTAGGGGTGCCCTAGCCTGAAGGCTAGGGTAGCCCTAGCCTGAAGGCTAGGGAAGCCTAAAGCCTAGGGGTGCCCTAGCCTGAAGGCTAGGGGAGCCCTAGCCTGAATGCTAGGGGAGCCTAAAGCCTAGGGGTGCCCTAGCCTGAAGGCTAGGGGAGCCCTAGCCTGAAGGCTAGGGGAGCCTATAGCCTAGGGGTGCCCTAGCCTGAAGAGTAGGGGAGCCTAAAACCTAGGTGTGCCCTAGCCTGAAGGCTAGGGGAGCCTAAAGCCTAGGGTTGCCCTAGCCTTAAGGCTAGGGGAGCCTAAAGCCTAGGGGTGCCCTAGCCTGAAGGCTAGGGAAGCCCTAGCCTGAAGGCTAGGGGAGCCTAAAGCCTAGGGGTGCCCTAGCCTGAAGGCTGGAACCCTAGCCTGAATGCTAGGGTAGCCTAAAGCCTAGGGGTGCCCTAGCCTGAAAGCAAGGGGAGCCTAAAGCCTAGGGGTGCCCTAGCCTGAAGGCTAGGAGAGCCCTAGCCTTAGCCTAGGGGAGCCTAAAGCCTAGGGTGCCCTAGCCTGAAGTCTAGGGGAGCCCTAGCCTGAAGGCTAGGGGAGCCTAAAGCCTAGGGGTGTGCTAGCCTGAAGGCTAGGGGAGCCCTAGCCTTAGCCTAGGGGAGCCTAAAGCCTAGGGGGGCCCTAGCCTGAAGGCTAACAGAGCCTAAAGCCTAGGGGTGCCCTAGCCTGAAGGCTAAGGGAGCCTAAAACCTAGGGGTGCCCTAGCCTTAGCCTAGGGGAGCCTAAAGCCTAAGGGTACCCTAGCCTGAAGGCGAGGGTAGCCTAAAGCCTAGGGGTGCCCTAGCCTGAAGGCTAGGGGAGCCCTGGCCTTACCCTAGGGGAGCCTAAAGCCTAGGGGTGCCCTAGCCTGAAGGCTAGGGGAGCCCTAGCCTTAGCCTAGGGGAGCCTAAAGCCTAGGGGTGCCCTAGCCTGAAGGCTAGGGGAGTCCTAGCCTGAAGGCTAGGGGAGCCTAAAGCCTAAGGGTGCCCTAGCCTGAAGGCTAGGGGAGCCCTAGCCTAGCCTAGGGGAGCCTAAAGCCTAGGGGTGACCTAGCCTGAAGGCTAGGGGAGCCCTAGCCTGAAGGCTAGGGGAGCCTAAAGCCTAGGGGTGCCCTAGCCTCAAGGCTAGGGGAGCCCTAGCCTCAAGGCTAGGGGAGACCTAGCCTTAGCCTAGGGGAGCCTAAAGCCTAGGGGTGCCCTAGCCTGAAGGCTAGGGGAGCCCTACCTGAAGGCTAGGGGAGCCTAAAGCCTAGTGGTGCCCTAACCTGAAGGCTAGGGGAGCCCGAGCCTGAAGGCTAGGGGAGCCTAAAGCCTAGGGGTGCCCTAGCCTGAAGGCTAGGGGAGCCCTAGCCAGAAGGCTAGGGGAGCCTAAAGCCTAGGGGTGCCCTAGCCTGAAGGCTCGGGTAGCCCTAGCCTGAAGGCTAGGGAAGCCTAAAGCCTAGGGGTGCCCTAGCCTGAAGGCTAGGGGAGCCCTAGCCTGAATGCTAGGGGAGCCTAAACCCTAGGGGTGCCCTAGCCTGAAGGCTAGGGGAGCCCTAGCCTGAAGGCTAGGGGAGCCTATAGCCTAGGGGTGCCCTAGCCTGAAGGCTAGGGGAGCCTAAAACCTAGGTGTGCCCTAGCCTGAACGCTAGGGGAGCCTAAAGCCTAGGGTTGCCCTAGCCTTAAGGCTAGGGGAGCCTAAAGCCTAGGGGTGCCCTAGCCTGAAGGCTAGGGGAGCCCTAGCCTGAAGGCTAGGGTAGCCTAAAGCCTAGGGGTGCCCTAGCCTGAAGGCTAGGGGAGCCCTAGCCTGAAGGCTAGGGGAGCCCTAGCCTGAAGGCTAGGGGAGCCTAAAGCCTAGGGGTGCCCTAGCCTGAAGGCTGGAACCCTAGCCTGAAGGCTAGGGTAGCCTAAAGCCTAGGGGTGCCCTAGCCTGAAAGCTAGGAGAGCCTAAAGCCTAGGGGTGCCCTAGCCTGAAGGCTAGGGGAGCCCTAGCCTGAAGGCTAGGGGAGCCTAAAACCTAGGGGTGCCCTAGTCTGAAGGCTAGGAGAGCCTAAAGCCTAGGGGTGCCCTAGCCTGAAGGCTAGGGGAGCCCTAGCCTGAAGGCTAGGGGAGACTAAATCCTAGGGGTGCCCTAGACAGAAGGCTAGGGGAGCCTAAAGCCTAGGGGTGCCGTAGCCTGAAGGCTAGGGGAGCCTAAAGCCTAGGGGTGCCCTAGCCTGAAGGCTAGGGGAGCCCTAGCCTTAGCCTAGGGGAGCCTAAAGCCTAGGGGTGCCCTAGCCTGAAGGCTAGGGGAGCCTAAAGCCTAGGGGTGCCCTAACCTGAAGGCTAGGAGAGCCCTAGTCTTAGCCTAGGGGAGCCTAAAGCCTAGGGTGCCCTAGCCTGAAGGCTAGGGGAGCCTAAAGCCTAGGGGTGCCCTAGCCTGAAGGCTAGGGGAGCCCTAGCCTTAGCCTAGGGGAGCCTAAAGCCTAGGGGTGCCCTAGCCTGAAGGCTAGGGGAGCCTAAAGCCTAGGGGTGCCCTAGCCTGAAGGCTAGGGGAGCCTAAAGCCTAGGGGTGCCCTAGCCTGAAGGCTAGGGGAGCCCTAGCCTGAAGGCTAGGGGAGCCTAAAGCCTAGGGGTGCCCTAGCCTGAAGGCTAGGGGAGCCCTAGCCTGAAGGCTAGGGGAGCCTAAAGCCTAGGGGTGCCCTAGCCTGAAGGCTGGAACCCTAGCCTGAAGGCTAGGGTAGCCTAAAGCCTAGGGGTGCCCTAGCCTGAAGGCTAGGGGAGCCTAAAGCCTAGGGGTGCCCTAGCCTGAAGGCTAGGGGATCCCTAGCCTGATGGCTAGGGGAGCCTAAGCCTAGGGGTGCCCTAGGCTGTAGGCTAGGGGAGCCCTAGCCTGAAGGCTAGGGGAGGCTAAAGCCTAGGGGTGCCCTAGCCTGAAGGCTAGGCGAGCCCTAGCCTAAAGGCTAGGGGAGCCTAAAGACTAGGGGTGCCCTAGCCTGAAGGCTAGGGGAGCCTAAAGCCTAGGGATGCCCTAGCCTGAAGGCTAGGGGAGCCCTAGCCTTAGCCTAGGGGAGCCTAAAGCCTAGGGGTGCACTAGCTTGAAGGCTAGGTGAGCCCTAGCCTGAAGGCTAGGAGAGCCTAAAGCCTAGGGGTGCCCTAGCCTGAAGGCTAGGGGAGCCCTAGCCTTAGCCTAGGGGAGCCTAAAGCCTAGGGGTGCCCTATCCTGAAGTCTAGGGGAGCCTAAAGCCTAGGGGTGCCCTAGCCTGAAGGCTAGGGGAGCCCTAGCCTTAGCCTAGGGGAGCCTAAAGCCTAGGGGTGCGCAAGCCTGAAGGCTAGGGGAGCCCTAGCCTTAAGGCTAGGGGAGCCTCAAGCCTAGGGGTGCCCTAGCGTGAAGGCTAGGGGAGGCCTAGCCTTAGCCTAGGGGAGCCTAAAGCCTAGGGGTGCCCTCGACTGAAGGCTAGGGGAGCCTAAACCTAGGGGTGCCCTAGCCTGAAGGCTAGGGGAGCCCTAGCCTGAAGACTAGGGGAACCTAAAGCCTAGGGGTGCCCTAGCCTGAAGGCTAGGGGAGCCCTAGCCTTAGCCTAGGGGAGACTAAAGCCTAGGGGTGCCCTAGCCTGAAGGCTAGGGGAGCCTAAAGCCTAGGGGTGCCCTAGCCTGAAGGCTAGGGGAGCCCTAGCCTTAGCCTAGGGGAGCCTAAAGCATAGGGGTGCCCTAGCCTGAAAGCTAGGGGAGCCTAAAGCCTAGGGGTGCCCTAGCCTGAAGGCTAGGAGAGCCCTAGCCTTAGCCTAGGGGAGCCTAAAGCCTAGGGTGCCCTAGCCTGAAGGCTAGGGGAGCCCTAGCCTGAAGGCTAGGGGAGCCTAAAGCCTAGGGGTGCCCTAGCCTGAAGGCTAGGGGAGCCCTAGCCTTAGCCTAGGGGAGCCTAAAGCCTAGGGGTGCCCTAGCCTGAAGGCTAAGGGAGCCTAAAGCCTAGGGGTGCCCTAGCCTGAAGGCTAGGGGAGCCCTAGCCTGAAGGCTAGGGGAGCCTAAAACCTAGGGGTGCCCTTGCCTGAAGCCTACGGGAGCTCTAGCCTTATCCTAGGGGAGCTAAAGCCTAGAGGTGCCCTAGCCTGAAGGCTAGGGGCGCCCTAGCCGGAAGGCTAGCGGAGCCTAAAACCTAGGGGTGCCCTACCTGAACGCTAGGGGCGCCCTAGCCTTAGCCTAGGGGAGCCTAAAGCCTAGGGGTACCCTAGCCTGAAGGCGAGGGTAGCCTAAAGCCTAGGGGTGCCCTAGCCTGAAGGCTAGGGGAGCCCTGGCCTTACCCTAGGGGAGCCTAAAGCCTAGGGGTGCCCTAGCCTGAAGGCTAGGGGAGACCTAGCCTGAAGGCTAGGGGAGCCTAAAGCCGAGGGGTGCCCTATCCTGAAGGCTAGTGGAGTCCTAGCCTTAGCCTAGGGGAGCCTAAAGCCTAGGGGTGCCCTAGCCTGAAGGCTAGGGGAGTCCTAGCCTGAAGGCTAGGGGAGCCTAAAGCCTAAGGGTGCCCTAGCCTGAAGGCTAGGGGAGCCCTAGCCTAGCCTAGGGGAGCCTAAAGCCTAGGGGTGCCCTAGCCTGAAGGCTAGGGGAGCCCTACCTGAACGTTAGGGGAGCCTAAAGCCTAGTGGTGCCCTAACCTGAAGGCTAGGGTAGCCCGAGCCTGAAGGCTAGGGGAGCCTAAAGCCTAGGGGTGCCCTAGCCTGAAGGCTAGGGGAGCCCTAGCCTGAAGGCTAGGGGAGCCTAATGCCTAGGGGTGCCCTAGCCTGAAGGCTAGGGAAGCCTAAAGCCTAGGGGTGCCCTAGCCTGAAGGCTAGGGGAGCCCTAGCCTGAAGACTAGGGGAGCCTAAAGCCTAGGGGTGCCCTAGCCTGAAGGCTAGGGAAGCCCGTGCCTGAAGGCTACGGGAGCCTAAAGCCTAGGGGTGCCCTAGCCTGAAGGCTAGGGGAGCCTAAAACCTTGGTGTGTCCTAGCCTGAAGGCTAGGGGAGCCTAAAGCCTAGGGTTGCCCTAGCCTTAAGGCTAGGGGAGCCTAAAGCCTAGGGGTGCCCTAGCCTGAAGGCTAGGGGAGCCCTAGCCTGAAGGCTAGGGGAGCCTAAAGCCTAGGGGTGCCCTAGCCTGAAGGCTAGGGGAGCCCTAGCCTGAAGGCTAGGGGAGCCTAAAGCCTAGGGGTGCCCTAGCCTGAAGGCTGGAACCCTAGCCTGAAGGCTAGGGTAGCCTAAAGCCTAGGGGTGCCCTAGCCTGAAGGCTAGGGGAGCCTAAAGCCTAGGGGTGCCCTAGCCTGAAGGCTAGGGGAGCCCTAGCCTGAAGGCTAGGGGAGCCTAAAACCTAGGGGTGCCCTAGCCTGAAGGCTAGGGGAGCCTAAAGCCTAGGGGTGCCCTAGCCTGAAGGCTAGGGGAGCCCTAGCCTGAAGGCTAGGGGAGCCTAAATCCTAGGGGTGCCCTAGACAGAAGGCTAGGGGAGCCTAAAGCCTAGGGGTGCCCTAGCCTGAAGTCTATGGGAGCCTAAAGCCTAGGGGTGCCCTAGCCTGAAGGCTAGGGGAGCCTAAAGCCTAGGGGTGCCCTAGCCTGAAGGCTAGGGGAGCCTAAAGCCTAGGGGTGCCCTAGCCTGAAGGCTAGGGGAGCCTAAACCCTAGGGGTGCCCTAGCCTGAAGGCTAGGGGAGCCTAAAGCCTAGGGGTGCCCTAGCCTGAAGGCTAGGGGAGCCTAAAGCCTAGGGGTGCTCTAGCGTGAAGGCTAGGGGAGCCCTAACCTGAAGGGTAGGGGAGCCTAAAGCCTAGGGTTGCCCTAGCCTGACGGCTAGGGGAGCCCTAGCCTGAAGGCTAGGGGAGCCTAAAGCCTAGGGGTGCCGTATCCTGAAGGCTAGGGGAGCCTAAAGCCTAGGGGTGCCCGAGCCTGAAGGGTAGGGGAGCCCTAGCCTTAGCCTAGGGGAGCCTAAAGCCTAGGGGTGCCCTAGTCTGAAGGCTAGGGGAGCCTAAAGCCTAGGGGTGCCCTAACCTGAAGGCTAGGAGAGCCCTAGCCTTAGCCTAGGGGAGCCTAAAGCCTAGGGTGCCCTAGCCTGAAGGCTAGGGGAGCCCTAGCCTGAAGGCTAGGGGAGCCTAAAGCCTAGGTGTGCCCTAGCCTGAAGGCTAGGGGATCCCTAGCCTTAGCCTAGGGGAGCCTAAAGCCTAGGGGTGCCCTAGCCTGAAGGCTAGGGGAGCCTAAAGCCTAGGGGTGCCCTAGCCTGAAGGCTAGGGGAGCCCTAGCCTTAGCCTAGGGGAGCCTAAAGCCTAGGGGTGCCCTAGCCTGAAGGCTAGCGGAGCCTAAAGCCTAGGGGTGCCCTACCTGAAGGCTAGGGGAGCCCTAGCCTTAGCCTAGGGGAGCCTAAAGCCTAGGGGTACCCTAGCCTGAAGGCGAGGGTAGCCTAAAGCCTAGGGGTGCCCTAGCCTGAAGGCTAGGGGAGCCCTGGCCTTACCCTAGGGGAGCCTAAAGCCTAGGGCTGCCCTAGCCTGAAGGCTAGGGGAGCCTAAAGCCGAGGGGTGCCCTATCCTGAAGGCTAGTGGAGTCCTAGCCTTAACCTAGGGGAGCCTAAAGCCTACGGGTGCCCTAGCCTGAAGGCTAGGGGAGTCCTAGCCTGAAGGCTAGGGGAGCCTAAAGCCTAAGGGTGCCCTAGCCTGAAGGCTAGGGGAGCCCTAGCCTAGCCTAGGGGAGCCTAAAGCCTAGGGGTGCCCTAGCCTGAAGGCTAGGGGAGCCTAAAGCCTAGGAGTGCCCTAGCCTGAAGGCTAGGGGAGCCCTAGCCTTAGCCTAGGGGAGCCTAAAGCCTAGGGGTGCCCTAGCCTGAAGGCTAGGGGAGCCCTACCTGAAGGTTAGGGGAGCCTAAAGCCTAGTGGTGCCCTAACCTGAAGGCTAGGGTAGCCCGAGCCTGAAGGCTAGGGGAGCCTAAAGCCTAGGGGTGCCCTAGCCTGAAGGCTAGGGGAGCCCTAGCCTGAAGGCTAGTGGAGCCTAAAGCCTAGGGGTGCCCTAGCCTGAAGGCTAGGGGAGCCTAAAGCCTAGGGGTGCCCTAGCCTGAAGGCTAGGGGAGCCCTAGCCTGAAGGCTAGGGGAGCCTAAAGCCTAGGGGTGCCCTAGCCTGAAGGCTAGGGGAGCCCTAGCCTGAAGGCTAGGGGAGCCTAAAACCTAGGGGTGCCCTAGCCTGAAGGCTAGGGGAGCCTAAAGCCTAGGGTGCCCTAGCCTGAAGGCTAGGGGAGCCCTAGACTGAAGGCTAGGGGAGCCTAAATCCTAGGGGTGCCCTAGACAGAAGGCTAGGGGAGCCTAAAGCCTAGGGGTGCCCTAGCCTGAAGTCTATGGGAGCCTAAAGCCTAGGGGTGCCCTAGCCTGAAGGCTAGGGGAGCCTAAAGCCTAGGGGTGCCTAGCCTGAAGGCTAGGGGAGCCTAAAGCCTAGGGGTGCCCTAGCCTGAAGGCTAGGGGAGCCTAAAGCCTAGGGGTGCCCTAGCCTGAAAGGCTAGGGGAGCCTAAAGCCTAGGGGTGCTCTAGCCTGAAGGCTAGGGGAGCCCTAGCCTGAAGGGTAGGGGAGCCTAAAGCCTAGGGTTGCCCTAGCCTGACGGCTAGGGGAGCCCTAGCCTGAAGGCTAGGGGAGCCTAAAGCCTAGGGGTGCCGTAGCCTGAAGGCTAGGGGAGCCTAAAGCCTAGGGGTGCCCTAGCCTGAAGGCTAGGGAGCCCTAGCCTGAAGGCTAGCGGAGCCTAAAGCCTAGGGGTGCCCTAGCCTGAAGGCTAGGGAGCCCTAGCCTTAGCCTAGGGGAGCCTAAAGCCTAGGGGTGCCCTAGCCTGAAGGCTAGGGTAGCCTAAAACCTAGGGGTGCCCTAGCCTGAAGGCTAGGGGAGCCCTAGCCTTACCCCAGGGGAGCCTAAAGCCTAGGGGTGCCCTAGCCTGAAGGCTAGGGGAGCCTAAAGCCTAGGGGTGCCCTATCCTGAAGGCTAGTGGAGCCCTAGCCTTAGCCTAGGGGAGCCTAAAGCCTAGGGGTGCCCTAGCCTGAAGGCTAGGGGAGCCCTAGCCTGAAGGCTAGGGGAGCCTAAGGGTGCCCTAGCCTGAAGGCTAGGGGAGCCCTAGCCTTAGCCTAGGGAGCCTAAAGCCTAGGGGTGCCCCAGCCCTGAAGGCTAGGGGAGCCCTAGCCTGAAGGCTAGGGGAGCCTAAAGCCTAGGGGTGCCCTAGCCTGAAGGCTAGGGGAGCCCTAGCTTAGGGGAGCCTAAAGCCTAGGGGTGCCCTAACCTGAAGGCTAGGGAGCCCTACCTGAAGGCTAGGGGAGCCTAAAGCCTAGTGGTGCCCTAGCCTGAAGGCTAGGGGAGCCCGAGCCTGAAGGCTAGGGGAGCCTAAAGCCTAGGGGTGCCCTAGCCTGAAGGCTAGGGGAGCCTAAAACCTAGGTGTGCCCTAGCCTGAAGGCTAGGGGAGCATAAAGCCTAGGGGTGCCCTAGCCTGAAGGCTAGGGAGTCTAAAGCTAGGGGTGCCCTAGCCTGAAGGCTAGGGGAGCCTAAAACCTAGGGGTGCCCTAACCTGAAGGCTAGGGGAGCCCTAGCCTGAAGTCTAGGGGAGCCTAAAGCCTAGGGGTGCCCTAGCCTGAAGGCTAGGGGAGCCCTAACCTTAGCCTAGGGAGCCTAAAGCCTAGGGGTGCCCTAGCCTGAAGGCTGGGGGAGCCTAAAGCCTAGGGGTGCCCTAGCCTGAAGGCTAGGGGAGCCTAAAGCCTAGGGGTGCCCTAGCCTGAAGGCTAAGGGAGCCTAAAGCCTAGGGGTGCCCTAGCCTGAAGGCTAGGGGAGCCCTAGCCTGAAGGCTAGGGGAGCCTAAAGCCTAGGGGTGCCCTAGCCTGAAGGCTAGGGGAGCCTAAAGCCTAGCGGTGCCCTAGCCTGAAGGCTAGGGGAGCCTAAAACCTAGGGGTGCCCTAGCCTGAAGGGTAGGGGAGCCCTAGCCTGAAGGCTATGGGTGCCCTAGACTGAAGGCTAGGGGAGCCCTAGCCTGAAGGCTAGGGGAGCCTAAAGCCTAGGGGTGCCCTAGCCTGAAGGCTAGGGGAGCCTAGTCTGAAGGCTAGGGGAGCCTAAAGCCTAGGGGTGCCCTAGCCTGAAGGCTAGGGGAGCCCTAGCCTGAAGGCTAGGGGAGCCTAAAGACTAGGGGTGCCCTAGCCTGAAGGCTAGGGGAGCCTTAGCCTGAAGCCTAGGGGAGCCGAAAGGCTAGGAATGCCCTAGCCTGAAGGCTAGGGGAGCCCTAGCCTTAGCCTAGGGAGCCTAAAGCCTAGGGGTGCACTAGCTTGAGGGCTAGGGGAGCCCTAGCCTGAAGGCTAGGGGAGCCTAAAGCCTAGGGGTGCCCTAACCTGAAGGCTAGGGGAGCCCTAGCCTTAGCCTAGGGGAGCCTAAAGCCTAGGGATGCCCTAGCCTGAAGGCTAGGGGAGCCTAAAGCCTAGGGGTGCCCTAGCCTGAAGGCTAGGGGAGCCCTAGCCTGAAGGCTAGGGGAGCCTAAAACCTAGGGGTGCCCTAGCCTGAAGGCTAGGGGAGCCTAAAGCCTAGGGGTGCCCTAGCCTGAAGGCTAGGGGAGCCCTAGACTGAAGGCTAGGGGAGCCTAAATCCTAGGGGTGCCCTAGACAGAAGGCTAGGGGAGCCTAAAGCCTAGGGGTGCCCTAGCCTGAAGTCTATGGGAGCCTAAAGCCTAGGGGTGCCCTAGCCTGAAGGCTAGGGGAGCCTAAAGCCTAGGGGTGCCTAGCCTGAAGGCTAGGGGAGCCTAAAGCCTAGGGGTGCCCTAGCCTGAAGGCTAGGGGAGCCTAAAGCCTAGGGGTGCCCTAGCCTGAAGGCTAGGGGAGCCTAAAGCCTAGGGGTGCTCTAGCCTGAAGGCTAGGGGAGCCCTAGCCTGAAGGGTAGGGGAGCCTAAAGCCTAGGGTTGCCCTAGCCTGACGGCTAGGGGAGCCCTAGCCTGAAGGCTAGGGGAGCCTAAAGCCTAGGGGTGCCGTAGCCTGAAGGCTAGGGGAGCCTAAAGCCTAGGGGTGCCCTAGCCTGAAGGCTAGGGGAGCCCTAGCCTGAAGGCTAGCGGAGCCTAAAGCCTAGGGGTGCCCTAGCCTGAAGGCTAGGGGAGCCCTAGCCTTAGCCTAGGGGAGCCTAAAGCCTAGGGGTGCCCTAGCCTGAAGGCTAGGGTAGCCTAAAGCCTAGGGGTGCCCTAGCCTGAAGGCTAGGGGAGCCCTAGCCTTACCCCAGGGGAGCCTAAAGCCTAGGGGTGCCCTAGCCTGAAGGCTAGGGGAGCCTAAAGCCTAGGGGTGCCCTATCCTGAAGGCTAGTGGAGCCCTAGCCTTAGCCTAGGGGAGCCTAAAGCCTAGGGGTGCCCTAGCCTGAAGGCTAGGGGAGCCCTAGCCTGAAGGCTAGGGGAGCCTAAGGGTGCCCTAGCCTGAAGGCTAGGGGAGCCCTAGCCTTAGCCTAGGGGAGCCTAAAGCCTAGGGGTGCCCCAGCCTGAAGGCTAGGGGAGCCCTAGCCTGAAGGCTAGGGGAGCCTAAAGCCTAGGGGTGCCCTAGCCTGAAGGCTAGGGGAGCCCTAGCTTAGGGGAGCCTAAAGCCTAGGGGTGCCCTAACCTGAAGGCTAGGGGAGCCCTACCTGAAGGCTAGGGGAGCCTAAAGCCTAGTGGTGCCCTAGCCTGAAGGCTAGGGGAGCCCGAACCTGAAGGCTAGGGGAGCCTAAAGCCTAGGGGTGCCCTAGCCTGAAGGCTAGGGGAGCCTAAAACCTAGGTGTGCCCTAGCCTGAAGGCTAGGGGAGCATAAAGCCTAGGGGTGCCCTAGCCTGAAGGCTAGGGGAGTCTAAAGCCTAGGGGTGCCCTAGCCTGACGGCTAGGGGAGCCCTAGCCTGAAGGCTAGGGGAGCCTAAAGCCTAGGGGTGCCCTAACCTGAAGGCTAGGGGAGCCCTAGCCTGAAGTCTAGGGGAGCCTAAAGCCTAGGGGTGCCCTAGCCTGAAGGCTAGGGGAGCCCTAACCTTAGCCTAGGGGAGCCTAAAGCCTAGGGGTGCCCTAGCCTGAAGGCTGGGGGAGCCTAAAGCCTAGGGGTGCCCTAGCCTGAAGGCTAGGGGAGCCTAAAGCCTAGGGGTGCCCTAGCCTGAAGGCTAAGGGAGCCTAAAGCCTAGGGGTGCCCTAGCCTGAAGGCTAGGGGAGCCCTAGCCTGAAGGCTAGGGGAGCCTAAAGCCTAGGGGTGCCCTAGCCTGAAGGCTAGGGGAGCCTAAAGCCTAGCGGTGCCCTAGCCTGAAGGCTAGGGGAGCCTAAAACCTAGGGGTGCCCTAGCCTGAAGGCTAGGGGAGCCCTAGCCTGAAGGCTATGGGTGCCCTAGGCTGAAGGCTAGGGGAGCCCTAGCCTGAAGGCTAGGGGAGCCTAAAGCCTAGGGGTGCCCTAGCCTGAAGGCTAGGGGAGCCCTAGTCTGAAGGCTAGGGGAGCCTAAAGCCTAGGGGTGCCCTAGCCTGAAGGCTAGGGGAGCCCTAGCCTGAAGGCTAGGGGAGCCTAAAGACTAGGGGTGCCCTAGCCTGAAGGCTAGGGGAGCCTTAGCCTGAAGCCTAGGGGAGCCGAAAGGCTAGGAATGCCCTAGCCTGAAGGCTAGGGGAGCCCTAGCCTTAGCCTAGGGGAGCCTAAAGCCTAGGGGTGCACTAGCTTGAGGGCTAGGGGAGCCCTAGCCTGAAGGCTAGGGGAGCCTAAAGCCTAGGGGTGCCCTAACCTGAAGGCTAGGGGAGCCCTAGCCTTAGCCTAGGGGAGCCTAAAGCCTAGGGATGCCCTAGCCTGAAGGCTAGGGGAGCCTAAAGCCTAGGGGTGCCCTAGCCTGAAGGCTAGGGGAGCTCTAGCCTTAGCCTAGGGGAGCCTAAAGCCTAGGGGTGCCCTAGCCTGAAGGGTAGGGGAGCCCTAGCCTTAGCCTAGGGGAGCCTAAAGCCTAGGGGTGCCCTAGCCTGAAGGGTAGGGGAGCCCTAGCCTTAACCCAGGGGAGCCTAAAGCCTAGGGGTGCCCTAGCCTGAAGGCTGGGGGAGCCTAAAGCCTAGGGGTGCCCTAGCCTGAAGTCTAGGGGAGCCTAAAGCCTAGGGGTGCCCTAGCCTGAAGGCTAAGGGAGCCTAAAGCCTAGGGGTGCCCTAGCCTGAAGGCTAGGGGAGCCTAAAGCCTAGGGGTGCCCTAGCCTGAAGGCTAGGGGAGCCTAAAGCCTAGCGGTGCCCTAGCCTGAAGGCTAGGGGAGCCTAAAACCTAGGGGTGCCCTAGCCTGAAGGCTAGGGGAGCCCTAGCCTGAAGGCTATGGGTGCCCTAGACTGAAGGCTAGGGGAGCCCTAGCCTGAAGGCTAGGGGAGCCTAAAGCCTAGGGGTGCCCTAGCCTGAAGGCTAGGGGAGCCCTAGTCTGAAGGCTAAGGGAGCCTAAAGCCTAGGGGTGCCCTAGCCTGAAGGCTAGGGGAGCCCTAGCCTGAAGGCTAGGGGAGCCTAAAGACTAGGGGTGCCCTAGCCTGAAGGCTAGGGGAGCCCTAGCCTGAAGGCTAGGGGAGCCGAAAGGCTAGGAATGCCCTAGCCTGAAGGCTAGGGGAGCCCTAGCCTTAGCCTAGGGGAGCCTAAAGCCTAGGGGTGCACTAGCTTGAGGGCTAGGGGAGCCCTAGCCTGAAGGCTAGGGGAGCCTAAAGCCTAGGGGTGCCCTAGCCTGAAGGTAGGGGAGCCCTAGCCTTAGCCTAGGGGAGCCTAAAGCCTAGGTGTGCCCTAGCCTGAAGGCTAGGGGAGCCTAAAGCCTAGGGGTGCCCTAACCTGAAGGCTAGGGGAGCCCTAGCCTTAGCCTAGGGGAGCCTAAAGCCTAGGGGTGCCCTAGCCTGAAGGGTAGGGGAGCCCTAGCCTTAGCCTAGGGGAGCCTAAAGCCTAGGGGTGCCCTAGCCTGAAGGGTAGGGGAGCCCTAGCCTTAGCCTAGGGGAGCCTAAAGCCTAGGGGTGCCCTAGCCTGAAGGCTAGGGGAGCCTAAAACCTAGGGGTGCCCTAGCCTGAAGGCTAGGGGAGCCCTAGCCTTAGCCTAGGGGAGCCTAAAGCCTAGGGGTGCGCTAGCCTGAAGGCTAGGGGAGCCCTAGCCTTAAGGCTAGTGGAGCCTAAAGCCTAGGGGTGCCCTAGCGTGTAGGCTAGGGGAGGCCTAGCCTTAGCCTAGGGGAGCCAAAGCCTAGGGGTGCCCTCGACTGAAGGCTAGGGGAGCGTAAACCTAGGGGTGCCCTAGCCTGAAGGCTAGGGGAGCCCTATCCTGAAGGCTAGGGGAGCCCTAGCCTGAAGGCTAGGGGAGCCTAAAGCCTAGGGGTGCCCTAGCCTGAAGGCTAGGGGAGCCCTAGCCTTAGCCTAGGGGAGCCTAAAGCTTAGGGGTGCGCTAGCCTGAAGGCTAGGGGAGCCCTAGCCTGAAGGCTAGGGGAGCCTAAACCCTAGGGGTACCCTAGCCTGAAGGCTAGGGGAGCCCTAGCCTTAGCCTAGGGGAGCCTAAAGCCTAGGGGTGCCCTAGCCTGAAGGCTAGGTGAGCCTAAAGCCTAGGGGTGCCCTAGCCTGAAGGCTAGGAGAGCCCTAGCCTTAGCCTAGGGGAGCCTAAAGCCTAGGGTGCCCTAGCCTGAAGGCTAGGGGAGCCCTAGCCTGAAGGCTAGGGGAGCCTAAAGCCTAGGGGTGCCCTAGCCTGAAGGCTAGGGGAGCCCTAGCCTGAAGGCTAGGGAAGCCTAAAGCCTAGGGGTGCCCTAGCCTGAGGGCTAGGGGAGCCCTAGCCTGAATGCTAGGGGAGCCTAAAGTCTAGGCGTGCCCTAACCTGAAGGCTAGGGGAGCCCTAGCCTGAAGGCTAGGGGAGCCTAAAGCCTAGGGGTGCCCTAGCCTGAAGGCTAGGGGAGCCTAAAACCTAGGTGTGCCCTAGCCTGAAGGCTAGGGGAGCCTAAAGCCTAAGGGTGCCCTAGCCTGAAGGCTAGGAGAGCCCTAGCCTTAGCCTAGGGGAGCCTAAAGCCTAGGGGTGCCCTAGCCTGAAGGCTAGGGGAGCCTAAAGCCTAGGGGTGCCCTAGCCTGAAGGCTAGGGGAGCCCTAGCCTGAAGGCTAGGGGAGCCTAAAGCCTAGCGGTGCCCTAGCCTGAAGGCTAGGCGAGCCCTAGCCTGAAGGCTACGGGAGCCTAAAGACTAGGGGTGCCCTAGCCTGAAGGCTAGGGGAGCCTAAAGCCTAGGGATGCCCTAGCCTGAAGGCTAGGGGAGCCCTAGCCTTAGCCTAGGGGAGCCTAAAGCCTAGGGGTGCACTAGCTTGAAGGCGAGGGGAGCCCTAGCCTGAAGGCTAGGGGAGCCTAAAGCCTAGGGGTGCCCTAGCCTGAAGGCTAGGGGAGCCCTAGCCTTAGCCTAGGGGAGCCTAAAGCCTAGGGGTGCCCTAGCCTGAAGGCTAGGCGAGCCTATAACCTAGGGGTGCCCTAGCCTGAAGGCTAGGGGAGCCTTAGCCTTAGCCTAGGGGAGCCTAAAGCCTAGGGGTGCGCTAGCCTGAAGGCTAGGGGAGCCCTAGCCTTAAGGCTAGGGGAGCCTAAAGCCTAGGGGTGCCCTAGCGTGAAGGCTAGGGGAGGCCTAGCCTTAGCCTAGGGGAGCCTAAAGCCTAGGGGTGCCCTCGACTGAAGGCTAGGGGAACCTAAACCTAGGAGTGCCCTAGCCTGAAGGCTAGGGGAGCCCTAGCCTGAAGGCTAGGGGAGCCCAAGCCTTAGCCTAGGGGAGCCTAAAGCCTAGGGGTGCGCTAGCCTGAAGGCTAGGGGAGCCCTAGCCTGAAGGCTAGGGGAGCCCTAGCCTGAAGGCTAGGGGAGCCTAAACCCCAGGTGTACCCTAGCCTGAAGGCTAGGGGAGCCCTAGCCTTAGCCTAGGGGAGCCTAAAGCCTAGGGGTGCCCTAGCCTGAAGGCTAGGGGAGCCTAAAGCCTAGGGGTGCCCTAGCCTGAAGGCTAGGAGAGCCCGAGCCTTAGCCTAGGGGAGCCTTAAGCCTAGGGTGCCCTAGCCTGAAGGCTAAGGGAGACCTAGCCTGAAGGCTAGGGGAGCCTAAATCCTAGGGGTGCCCTAGCCTGAAGGCTAGGGGAGCCCTAGCCTTAGCCTAGGGGAGCCTAAAGCCTAGGGGTGCCCTAGCCTGAAGGCTAGGGGAGCCTAAAGACTAGGGGTGCCCTAGCCTGAAGGCTAAGGGAGCCTAAAGCCTAGGGGTGCCCTAGCCTGAAGGCTAGGGGAGCCCTAGCCTGAAGGCTAGGGAAGCCTAAAGCCTAGGGGTGCCCTAGCCTGAAGGCTAGGGGAGCCCTAGCCTGAATGCTAGGGGAGCCTAAAGCCTAGGGGTGCCCTAACCTGAAGGCTAGGGGAGCCCTAGCCTGAAGGCTAGGGGAGCCTAAAGCCTAGGGGTGCCCTAGCCTGAAGGCTAGGGGAGCCTAAAACCTAGGTGTGCCCTAGCCTGAAGGCTAGAGGAGCCTAAAGCCTAGGGGTGCCCTAGCCTGAAGGCTAGGGGAGCCTAAAGCCTAGGGGTGCCCTAGCCTGAAGGCTAGGGGAGCCCTAGCCTGAAGGCTAGGGGAGCCTAAAGCCTAGGGGTGCCCTAGCCTGAAGGCTAGGGGAGCCCTAGCCTGAAGCCTAGGGGAGCCTAAAGCCTAGGGGTGCCCTAGCCTGAAGGCTGGAGCCCTAGCCTGAAGGCTAGGGGAGCCAAAACCTAGGGGTGCCCTCGTCTGAAGGCTAGGGGAGCCCTAGCCTGAAGGCTAGGGGAGTCTAAAGCCTAGGGGTGCCCTAGCCTGAAGGCTAGGGGAGCCCTAGCCTGAAGGCTAGGGGAGCCTAAAACCTAGGGGTGCCCTAGCCTGAAGGCTAGTGGAGCCCTAGCCTGAAGGCTAGGGGAGCCTAAAGCCTAGGGGTGCCCTAGACTGAAGGCTAGGGGAGCCCTAGCCTGAAGGCTAGGGGAGCCTAAATCCTAGGGGTGCCCTAGCCTGAAGGCTAGGGGAGCCTAAAGCCTAGGGGTGCCCTAGCCTGAAGTCTATGGGAGCCTAAAGCCTAGGGGTGCCCTAGCCTGAAGGCTAGGGGAGCCTAAAGCCTAGGGGTGCCCTAGCCTGAAGGCTAGGGGAGCCTAAAGCCTAGGGGTGCCCTAGCCTGAAGGCTAGGGGAGCCCTAGCCTGAAGGCTAGGGGAGCCTAAAGCCTAGGGGTGCCCTAGCCTGAAGGCTAGGGGAGCCCTAGCCTGAAGGGTAGGGGAGCCTAAAGCCTAGGGTTGCCCTAGCCTGAAGGCTAGGGGAGCCCTAGCCTGAAGGCTAGGGGAGCCTAAAGCCTAGGGGTGCCCTAGCCTCAAGGCTAGGGGAGCCTAAAGCCTAGGGGTGCCCTAGCCTGAAGGCTAGGGGAACCTAAAGCCTAGGGGTGCCCTAGCCTGAAGGCTAGGGGAGCCCTAGCCTAAAGGCTATGGGTGCCCTAGCCTGAAGGCTAGGGGAGCCCTAGCCTGAAGGCTAGGGGAGCCTAAAGCCTAGGGGTGCCCTAGCCTGAAGGCTAGGGGAGCCTAAAGCCTAGGGGTGCCCTAGCCTGAAGGCTAGGGGAGCGCCTAAAGCCTAGGGGTGCCCTAGCCTGAAGGCTAGGGGAGCCCTAGCCTGAAGGCTAGGGGAGCCTAAAGCCTAGGGGTGCCCTAGCCTGAAGGCTAGGGGAGCCCTAGCCTTAGCCTAGGGGAGCCTAAAGCCTAGGGGTGCACTAGTTTGAAGGCTAGGGGAGCCCTAGCCTGAAGGCTAGGGGAGCGCTAGCCTGAAGGCTAGGCGAGCCTAAAGCCTAGGGGTGCCCTAGCCTGAAGGCTAGGGGAGCCCTAGCCTTAGCCTAGGGGAGCCTAAAGACTAGGGTTGCCCTAGCCTGAAGGATAGGGGAGCCTAAAGCCTAGGGGTGCCCTAGCCTGAAGGCTAGGGGAGCCCTAGCCTTAGCCTAGGGGAGCCTAAAACCTAGGGGTGCGCTAGCCTGAAGGCTAGGGGAGCCCTAGCCTTAAGGCTAGGGGAGCCTAAAGCCTAGGGGTACCCTAGCCTGAAGGCTAGGGGAGGCCTAGCCTTAGCCTAGGGGAGCCTAAAGCCTAGGGGTGCCCTAGCCTGAAGGCTAGGGTAGCCTAAAGCCTAGCGGTGCCCTAGCCTGAAGGCTAGGGGAGCCCTAGCCTGAAGGCTAGCGGTGCCCTAGCCTGAAGGCTGGGGGAGCCTAAAGCCTAGGGGTGCCCTAGCCTGAAGGCTAGGGGAGCCCTAGCCTTAGCCTAGGGGATCTTAAAGCCTAGGGGTGCCCTAGCCTGAAGGCTAGGTGAGCCTAAAGCCTAGGGGTGCCCTAGCCTGAAGGCTAGGAGAGCCGTAGCCTTAGCCTAGGGGAGCCTAAAGCCTAGGGTGCCCTAGCCTGAAGGCTAGGGGAGCCTAAAGCCTAGGGGTGCCCTAGCCTGAAGGCTAGGGGAGCCCTAGCCTTAGCCTAGCTGAGGCTAAAGCCTAGGGGTGCCCTAGCCTGAAGGCTAGGGGAGCCTAAAGCCCAGGTGTGCCCTAGCCTGAAGTCTAGGGGAGCCCTAGCCTTAGCCTAGGGGAGCCTAAAGCCTAGGGGTGCCCTAGCCTGAAGGCTAGGGGAGCCCTAGCCTGAAGGCTAGGGGAGCCTAAAGCCTAGGGGTGCCCTAGCCTGAAGTCTATGGGAGCCTAAAGCCTAGGGGTGCCCTAACCTGAAGGCTAGGGGAGCCTAAAGCCTAGGGGTGCCCTAGCCTGAAGGCTAGGGGAGCCTAAATCCTAGGGGTGCCCTAGCCTGAAGGCTAGGGGGCCCTAGCCTGAAGGCTAGGGGAGCCTAAAGCCTAGGGGTGCCCTAGCCTGAAGGCTAGGGGAGCCCTAGCCTGAAGGGTAGGGGAGCCTAAAGCCTAGGGGTGCCCTAACCTGAAGGCTAGGGGAGCCTAAAGCCTAGGGGTGCCCTAGCCTGAAGGCTAGGGGAGCCTAAAGCCTAGGGGTGCCCTAGCCTGAAGGCTAGGGGAGCCCTAGCCTGAAGGCTAGGGGAACCTAAAGCCTAGGGGTGCCCTAGCCTGAAGGCTAGGGGAGCGCCTAAAGCCTAGGGGTGCCCTAGCCTGAAGGCTAGTGGAGCCCGAGCCTGAAGGCTAGGGGAGCCTAAAGCCTAGGGGTGCCCTAGCCTGAAGGCTAGGGGAGCCCTAGCCTGAAGGCTAGGGGAGCCTAAAGGCTAGGGATGCCCTAGCCTGAAGGCTAGGGGAGCCCTAGCCTTAGCCTAGGGGAGCCTAAAGCCTAGGGGTGCACTAGTTTGAAGGCTAGGGGAGCCCTAGCCTGAAGGCTAGGGGAGCGCTAGCCTGAAGGCTAGGGGAGCCTAAAGCCTAGGGGTGCCCTAGCCTGAAGGCTAGGGGAGCCCTAGCCTGAAGGCTAGGGGAGCCTAAAGCCTAAGGGTGCCCTAGCCTGAAGGCTAGGCGAGCCCTAGCCTGAAGGGTAGGGGAGCCTAAAGCCTAGGGGTGCCCTAACCTGAAGGCTAGGGGAGCCTAAAGCCTAGGGGTGCCCTAGCCTGAAGGCTAGGGGAGCCTAAAGCCTAGGGGTGCCCTAGCCTGAAGGCTAGGGGAGCCCTAGCCTGAAGGCTAGGGGAGCCTAAAGCCTAGGGTTGCCCTAGCCTGAAGGCTAGGGGAGCCCTAGCCTGAAGGGTAGGGGAGCCTAAAGCCTAGGGGTTCCCTAACCTGAAGGCTAGGGGAGCCTAAAGCCTAGGGGTGCCCTAAACTGAAGGCTAGGGGAGCCTAAAGCCTAGGGGTGCCCTAGCCTGAAGGCTAGGGGAGCCTAAAGCCTAGGGGTGCCCTAGCCTGAAGGCTAGGGGAGCCCTAGCCTGAAGGCTAGGGGAGCCTAAAGCCTAGGGGTGCCCTAGCCTGAAGGCTAGGGGAGCCCTAGCCTGAAGGGTAGGGGAGCCCTAGCCTGAAGGCTAGGGGAGCCTAAAGCCTAGGGGTGCCCTAGCCTGAAGGCTAGGGGAGCCTAAAGCCTAGGGGTGCCCTAGCCTTAAGGCTAGGGGAGACTAAAGCCTAGGGGTGCCCTAGCCTGAAGGCTAGGGGAGCCCTAGCCTGAAGGCTAGGGGAGCCTAAAGCCTAGGGGTGCCCTAGACTGAAGGCTAGGGGAGCCTTAGCCTGAAGGCTAGGGGAGCCTAAAGCCTAGGGGTGCCCTAGCCTGAAGCCTAGGGGAGCCTAAAGCCTAGGGGTGCCCTAGCCTGAAGGCTAGGGGAGCCCTAGCCTGAAGGCTAGGGGAGCCTAAAGCCTAGGGGTGCCCTAGCCTGAAGCCTAGGGGAGCCCTAGCCTGAAGGCTAGGGGAGCCTAAAGACTAGGGGTGCCCTAGCCTGAAGGCTAGGGGAGCCCTAGCCTGAAGGCTAGGGGAGCCTAAAGGCTAGGGATGCCCTAGCCTGAAGGCTAGGGGAGCCCTAGCCTTAGCCTAGGGGAGCCTAAAGACTAGGGGTGCACTAACTTGAAGGCTAGGGGAGCCCTAGCCTGAAGGCTGGGGGAGCGCTAGCCTGAAGGCTAGGGGAGCCTAAAGCCTAGGGGTGCCCTAGCCTCAAGGCTAGGGGAGCCCTAGCCTTAGCCTAGGGGAGCCTAAAGCCTAGGGGTGCCCTAGCCTGAAGGCTAGGGGAGCCTAAAGCCTAGGGGTGCCCTAGCCTGAAGGCTAGGGGAGCCCTAGCCTTAGCCTAGGGGAGCCTAAAGCCTAGGGGTGCGCTAGCCTGAAGGCTAGGGGAGCCCTAGCCTTAAGGCTAGGGGAACCTAAAGCCTAGGGGTGCCCTAGCCTGAAGGCTAGGGGAGGCCTAGCCTTAGCCTAGGGGAGCCTAAAGCCTAGGGGTGCCCTAGCCTGAAGGCTAGGGTAGCCTAAGCCTAGCAGTGCCCTAGCCTGAAGGCTAGGGGAGCCCTCGCCTGAAGGCTAGGGGTGCCCTAGCCTGAAGGCTAGGGGAGCCTAAAGCCTAGGGGTGCCCTAGCCTGAAGGCTAGGGGAGCCCTAGCCTTAGCCTCGGGGAGCCTAAAGCCTAGGGGTGCCCTAGCCTGAAGGCTAGGGGAGCCTATAGCCTAGGGGTGCCCTAGCCTGAAGGCTTGGAGAGCCCTAGCCTTAGCCTAGGGGAGCCTAAAGCCTAGGGTGCCCTAGCCTGAAGGCTAGGGGAGCCTAAAGCCTAGAGGTGCCCTAGCCTGAAGTCTAGGGGAGCCCTAGCCTTAGCCTAGGGGAGGCTAAAGCCTAGGGGTGCCCTAGCCTGAAGGCTAGGGGAGCCCTAGCCTTAGCCTAGGGGAGCCTAAAGCCTAGGGGTGCCCTAGCCTGAAGGCTAGGGGAGCCCTAGCCTGAAGGGTAGGGGAGCCTAAAGCCTAGTATTGCCCTTGCCTGAGGCTAGGGGAGCCCTAGCCTGAAGGCTAGGGGAGCCTAAAGCCTAGGGGTGCCCTAGCCTGAAGTCTAGGGGAGCCTAAAGCCTAGGGGTGCCCTAGACTGAAGGCTAGGGGAGCCCTAGCCTGAAGGCTAGGGGAGCCTAAAGCCTAGGGGTGCCCTAGCCTGAAGGCTAGGGGAGCCCTAGCCTGAAGGCTAGGGGAGCTTAAAGCCTAGGGGTGCCTTAGCCTGAAGGCTAGGGGAGCCCTAGCCTGAAGGCTAGGGGAGCCTAAAGATAGTGGTGCCCTAGCCTGAAGGCTAGGGGAGCCCTAGCCTGAAGGCTAGGGGAGCCTAAAGCCTAGGGGTGCCCTAGCCTGAAGGCTAGGGGAGCCCTAGCCTGAAGGCCAGGGGAGCTTAAAGCCTAGGGGTGCCCTAGCCTGAAGGCTAGGGGAGCCTAAAGACTAGGGGTGCCCATGCCTGAAGGCTAGGGGAGCCGAAAGGCTAGGGATGCCCTAGCCTGAAGGCTAGTGGAGCCCTAGCCTTAGCCTAGGGGAGCCTAAAGCCTACGGGTTCCCTAGCCTGAAGGCTAGGGGAGCCTAAAGCCTAGGGGTACCCTAGCCTGAAGCCTAGAGGAGCCCTAGCCTTAGCCTAGGGGAGCTAAAGCCTAGGGGTGCCCTAGCCTGAAGGCTAGGGGAGCCCTAGGCTGAAGGCTAGGCGAGCCTAAAGCCTAGGGGTGCCCAAGCCTGAAGGCTAGGGGAGCCCTAGCCTTAGCCTAGGGGAGCCTAAAGCCTAGGGGTGCCCTAGCCTGAAGGCTAGGGGAGCCCTAGCCTGAAGGGTAGGGGAGCCTAAAGCCTAGGGTTGCCCTAGCCTGAAGGCTAGGGGAGCCTAAATCCTAGGGGTGACCTAGCCTGAAGGCTAGGGGAGCCTAAAGCCTAGGGGTGCCCTAGCCTGAAGGGTACGGGAGCCTAAAGCCTAGGGGTGCCCTAGCCTGAAGGCTAGGGGAGCCCTACCCTGAAGGCTAGGTGAGCTTAAAGCCTAGGGGTGCCCTAACCTGAAGGCTAGGGGAGCCCTAGCCTGAAGGCTAGGGGAGCTTAAAGCCTAGGGGTGCCCTAGCCTGAAGGCTAGGGGAGCCCTAGCCTGAAGGCTAGAGGAGCCTAAAGACTAGGGGTGCCCTAGCCTGAAGGCTAGCGGAACCCTAGCCTGAAGGCTAGGGGAGCCTAAAGGCTAGGGATGCCCTAGCCTGAAGGCTAGGGGAGCACTAGCCTTAGCCTAGGGGAGCCTAAAGCCTAGGGGTGCACTAGCTTGAAGGCTAGGGGAGCCCTAGCCTGAAGGCTAGGGGAGCCTAAAGCCTAGGGGTGCCCTAGCCTGAAGGCTAGGGGAGCCCTAGCCTTACCCTAGGGGAACCTAAAGCCTAGGGGTGCCCTAGCCTGAAGGCTAGGGGAGCCTAAAGCCTAGGGGTGCCCTAGCCTGAAGGCTAGGGGAGCCCTAGCCTTAGCCTAGGGGAGCCTAAAGCCTAGGGGTGCGCTAGCCTGAAGGCTAGGGGAGACCTACCCTTAAGGCTAGGGGAACCTAAAGCCTAGGGGTGCCCTAGCCTGAAGGCTAGGGGAGGCCTAGCCTTAGCCTAGGGGAGCCTAAAGCCTAGGGGTGCCCTAGCCTGAAGGCTAGGGGAGCCTAAGCCTAGCAGTGCCCTAGCCTGAAGGCTAGGGGAGCCCTCGCCTGAAGGCTAGGGGTGCCCTAGCCTGAAGGCTAGGGGAGCCTAAAGCCTAGGGGTGCCCTAGCCTGAAGGCTAGGGGAGCCTATAGCCTAGGGGTGCCCTAGCCTGTAGGCTAGGAGAGCCCTAGCCTTAGCCTAGGGGAGCCTAAAGCCTAGGGTGCCCTAGCCTGAAGGCTAGGGGAGCCTAAAGCCTAGGGGTGCCCTAGCCTGAAGTCAAGGGGAGCCCTAGGCTTAGCCTAGGGGAGGCTAAAGCCTAGGGGTGCCCTGCTTGAAGGCTAGGGGAGCCCTAGCCTTAGCCTAGGGGAGCCTAAAGCCTAGGGGTGCCCTAGCCTGAAGGCTAGGGGAGCCCTAGCCTGAAGGGTAGGGGAGCCTAAAGCCTAGTATTGCCCTTGCCTGAGGCTAGGGGAGCCCTAGCCTGAAGGCTAGGGGAGCCTAAAGCCTAGGGGTGCCCTAGCCTGAAGGATAGGGGAGCCTAAAGCCTAGGGGTGCCCTAGCCTGAAGGCTAGGGGAGCCCTAGCCTGAAGGCTAGGGGAGCCTAAAGCCTAGGGGTGCCCTAGCCTGAAGGCTAGGGGAGCCCTAGCCTGAAGGCTAGGGGAGCTTAAAGCGTAGGGGTGCCTTAGCCTGAAGGCTAGGGGAGCCCTAGCCTGAAGGCTAGGGGAGCCTAAAGATAGGGGTGCCCTAGCCTGAAGGCTAGGGGAGCCTAAAGCCTAGGGGTGCCCTAGCCTGAAGGCTAGGGGAGCCCTAGCCTGAAGGCCAGGGGAGCTTAAAGCCTAGGGGTGCCCTAGCCTGAAGGCTAGGGGAGCCTAAAGACTAGGGGTGCCCATGCCTGAAGGCTAGCGGAGCCGAAAGGCTAGGGATGCCCTAGCCTGAAGGCTAGGGGAGCCCTAGCCTTAGCCTAGGGGAGCCTAAAGCCTACGGGTGCCCTAGCCTGAAGGCTAGGGGAGCCCTAGCCTGAAGGCTAGGGGAGCCTAAAGCCTAGGGGTACCCTAGCCTGAAGCCTAGAGGAGCCCTAGCCTTAGCCTAGGGGAGCTAAAGCCTAGGGGTGCCCTAGCCTGAAGGCTAGGGGAGCCCTAGCCTGAAGGCTAGGCGAGCCTAAAGCCTAGGGGTGCCCTAGCCTGAAGGCTAGGGGAGCCCTAGCCTTAGCCTAGGGGTGCCTAAAGCCTAGGGGTGCCCTAGCCTGAAGGCTAGGGTAGCCTAAAGCCTAGGGGTGCCCTAGCCTGAAGGCTAGGGGAGCCCTAGCCTTAGCCTAGGGGAGCCTAAAGCCTAGGGGTGCCCTAGCCTGAAGGCTAGGGGAGCCCTAGCCTGAAGGGTAGGGGAGCCTAAAGCCTAGGGTTGCCCTAGCCTGAAGGCTAGGGGAGCCTAAATCCTAGGGGTGACCTAGCCTGAAGGCTAGGGGAGCCTAAAGCCTAGGGGTGCCCTAGCCTGAAGGCTACGGGAGCCTAAAGCCTAGGGGTTCCCTAGCCTGAAGGCTAGGGGAGCCCTACCCTGAAGGCTAGGGGAGCCTAAAGCCTAGGGGTGCCCTAGCCTGAAGGCTAGGGGAGCCCTAGCCTGAAGGCTAGGGGAGCTTAAAGCCTAGGGGTGACCTAGCCTGAAGGCTAGGGGAGCCCTAGCCTGAAGGCTAGGGGAGCCTAAAGACTAGGGGTGCCCTAGCCTGAAGGCTAGGGGAGCCCTAGCCTGAAGGCTAGGGGAGCCTAAAGCCTAGGGGTGCCCTAGCCTGAAGCCTAGGGGAGCCTAAAGCCTAGGGGTGCCCTAGCCTGAAGGCTAGGGGAGCCCTAGCCTGAAGGCTAGGGGAGCCTAAAGCCTAGGGGTGCCCTAGCCTGAAGGCTAGGGGAGCCCTAGCCTGAAGGCTAGGGGAGCCTAAAGACTAGGGGTGCCCTAGCCTGAAGGCTAGGGGAGCCCTAGCCTGAAGGCGAGGGGAGCCTAAAGGCTAGGGATGCCCTAGCCTGAAGGCTAGGGGAGCCCTAGCCTTAGCCTAGGGGAGCCAAAAGACTAGGGGTGCACTAACTTGAAGGCTAGGGGAGCCCTAGCCTGAAGGCTAGGGGAGCGCTAGCCTGAAGGCTAGGGGAGCCTAAAGCCTAGGGGTGCCCTAGCCTCAAGGCTAGGGGAGCCCTAGCCTTAGCCTAGGGGAGCCTAAAGCCTAGGGGTGCCCTAGCCTGAAAGCTAGGGGAGCCTAAAGCCTAGGGGTGCCCTAGCCTGAAGGCTAGGGGAGCCCTAGCCTTAGCCTAGGGGAGCCTAAAGCCTAGGGGTGCCCTAGCCTGAAGGCTAGGGGAGCCCTAGCCTTAAGGCTAGGGGAACCTAAAGCCTAGGGGTGCCCTAGCCTGAAGACTAGGGGAGGCCTAGCCTTAGCCTAGGGGAGCCTAAAGCCTAGGGGTGCCCTAGCCTGAAGGCTAGGGTAGCCTAAGCCTAGCAGTGCCCTAGCCTGAAGGCTAGGGGAGCCCTCGCCTGAAGGCTAGGGGTGCCCTAGCCTGAAGGCTAGGGGAGCCTAAAGCCTAGGGGTGCCCTAGCCTGAAGGCTAGGGGAGCCCTAGCCTTAGCCTCGGGGAGCCTAAAGCCTAGGGGTGCCCTAGCCTGAAGGCTAGGGGAGCCTATGGCCTAGGGGTGCCCTAGCCAGAAGGCTAGGAGAGCCCTAGCCTTAGCCTAGGGGAGCCTAAAGCCTAGGGTGCCCTAGCCTGAAGGCTAGGGGAGCCTAAAGCCTAGGGGTGCCCTAGCCTGAAGTCTAGGGGAGCCCTAGCCTTAGCCTAGGGGAGGCTAAAGCCTAGGGGTGCCCTAGCCTGAAGGCTAGGGGAGCCCTAGCCTTAGCCTAGGGGAGCCTAAAGCCTAGGGGTGCCCTAGCCTGAAGGCTAGGGGAGCCTATGGCCTAGGGGTGCCCTAGCCAGAAGGCTAGGAGAGCCCTAGCCTTAGCCTAGGGGAGCCTAAAGCCTAGGGTGCCCTAGCCTGAAGGCTAGGGGAGCCTAAAGCCTAGGGGTGCCCTAGCCTGAAGTCTAGGGGAGCCCTAGCCTTAGCCTAGGGGAGGCTAAAGCCTAGGGGTGCCCTAGCCTGAAGGCTAGGGGAGCCCTAGCCTTAGCCTAGGGGAGCCTAAAGCCTAGTATTGCCCTTGCCTGAGGCTAGGGGAGCCCTAGCCTGAAGGCTAGGGGAGCCTAAAGCCTAGGGGTGCCCTAGCCTGAAGGCTAGGGGAGCCTAAAGCCTAGGGGTGCCCTAGCCTGAAGGCTAGGGGAGCCCTAGCCTGAAGGCTAGGGGAGCCTAAAGCCTAGGGGTGCCCTAGCCTGAAGGCTAGGGGAGCCCTAGCCTGAAGGCTAGGGGAGCTTAAAGCCTAGGGGTGCCTTAGCCTTAAGGCTAGGGGAGCCCTAGCTTGAAGGCTAGGGGAGCCTAAAGATAGGGGTGCCCCAGCCTGAAGGCTAGGGGAGCCTAAAGCCTAGGGGTGCCCTAGCCTGAAGGCTAGGGGAGCCCTAGCCTGAAGGCCAGGGGAGCTTAAAGCCTAGGGGTGCCAAAGCCTGAAGGCTAGGGGAGCCTAAAGACTAGGGGTGCCCATGCCTGAAGGCTAGGGGAGCCGAAAGGCTAGGGATGCCCTAGCCTGAAGGCTAGGGGAGCCCTAGCCTTAGCCTAGGGGAGCCTAAAGCCTACGGGTGCCCAAGCCTGAAGGCTAGGGGAGCCCTAGCCTGAAGGCTAGGGGAGCCTAAAGCCTAGGGGTACCCTAGCCTGAAGCCTAGAGGAGCCCTAGCCTTAGCCTAGGGGAGCTAAAGCCTAGGGGTGCCCTAGCCTGAAAGCTAGGGGAGCCCTAGCCTGAAGGCTAGGGTAGCCTAAAGCCTAGGGGTGCCCTAGCCTGAAGGCTAGGGGAGCCCTAGCCTTAGCCTAGGGGAGCCTAAAGCCTAGGGGTGCGCTAGCCTGAAGGCTAGGGGAGACCTACCCTTAAGGCTAGGGGAGCCTAAAGCCTAGGGGTGCCCTAGCCTGAAGGCTAGGGGAGGCCTAGCCTTAGCCTAGGGGAGCCTAAAGATTAGGGGTGCCCTAGCCTGAAGGCTAGGGGAGCCTAAAGTCTAGGGGTGCCCTAGCCTGAAGGCTAGGGGAGGCCTAGCCTGAAGGCTAGGGGTGCCCTAGCCTGAAGGCTAGGGGAGCCTAAAGCCTAGGGGTGCCCTAGCCTGAAGGCTAGGGGAACCCTAGCCTGAAGGCTACGGGAGCCTAAAGCCTAGGGGTGCCCTAGCCTGAAGGCTAGGGGAGCCCTAGCCTTAGCCTAGGGGAGCCTAAAGCCTAGGGGTACCCTAGCCTGAAGGCTAGGGGATCCTAAAACCTAAGGGTGCCCTAGCCTGAAGGCTAGGAGAGCCCCTGCCTTAGCCTAGGGGAGCCTAAAGCCTAGGGTGCCCTAGCCTGAAGGCTAGGGGAGCCTAAAGCTTAGGGGTGCCCTAGCCTGAGCTGGGGAGCCCTAGCCATAGCCTAGGGGAGCCGAAAGCCTAGGGGTGCCCTAGCCTGAAGGCTAGGGGAGCCCTAGCCTGAAGGCTAGGGGAGCCTAAAGCCTAGGGGTGCCCTAGCCTGAAGGCTAGGAGAGCCCTAGCCTTAGCCTAGGGGAGCCTAAAGCCTAGGGGTGCCCTACCCTGAATGCTAGGGGAGCCTAAAGCCTAGGGGTGCCCTAGACTGAAGCCTAGGGGAGCCCTAGCCTTAGCCTAGGAGAGCTAAAGCCTAGGGGTGCCCTAGCCTGAAGGCTAGGGGAGCCCTAGCCTGAAGGCTAGGGGAGCCTAAAGCCTAGGGGTGCCCTAGCCTGAAGGCTAGGGGAGCCTAAAGCCTAGGGGTGCCCTAGCCTGAAGGCTAGGGGAGCCCTAGCCTGAAGGCTACGGGAGCCTAAAGACTAGGGGTGCCCTAGCCTGAAGGCTAGGGGAGCCCTAGCCTTAGCCTAGGGGAGCCTAAAGCCTAGGGGTGCCCTAGCCTGAAGGCTAGGGGATCCTAAAGCCTAGGGGTGCCCTACCCTGAAGGCTAGGAGAGCCCCTGCCTTAGCCTAGGGGAGCCTAAAGCCTAGGGTGCCCTAGCCTGAATGCTAGGGGAGCCTAAAGCCTAGGGGTGCCCTAGCCTGAGCTAGGGGAGCCCTAGCCATAGCCTAGGGGAGCCGAAAGCCTAGGGGTGCCCTAGCCTGAAGGCTAGGGGAGCCCTAGCCTGAAGGCTAGGGGAGCCTAAAGCCTAGGGGTGCCCTAGCCTGAAGGCTAGGAGAGCCCTAGCCTTAGCCTAGGGGAGCCTAAAGCCTAGGGGTGCCCTACCCTGAAGGCTAGGGGAGCCTAAAGCCTAGGGGTGCCCTAGACTGAAGCCTAGGGGAGCCCTAGCCTTAGCCTAGGAGAGCTAAAGCCTAGGGGTGCCCTAGCCTGAAGGCTAGGGGAGCCCTAGCCTGAAGGCTAGGGGAGCCTATAGCCTACGGGTGCCCTAGCCTGAAGGCTACGGGAGCCCTAGCCTTAGCCTAGGGGAGCCTAAAGCCTAGGGGTGCCCTAGCCTGAAGGCAAGGGTACCCTAAAGCCTAGGGGTGCCCTAGCCTGAAGGCTAGGGGAGCCCTAGCCTTAGCCTAGGGGAGCCTAAAGCATAGGGGTGCCCTAGCCTGAAGGCTAGGGGAGCCCTAGCCTTAGCCTAGGGGAGCCTAAAGCATAGGGGTGCCCTAGCCTGAAGGCTAGGGGAGCCCTAGCCTGAAGGCTATGGGTGCCCTAGACTGAAGGCTAGGGGAGCCCTAGCCTGAAGGCTAGGGGAGCCTAAAGCCTAGGGGTGCCCTAGCCTGAAGGCTAGGGGAGCCTAAAGCCTAGGGGTGCCCTAGCCTGAAGGCTAGGGGAGCCCTAGCCTGAAGGCTAGGGGAGCCTAAAGACTAGGGATGTCCTAGCCTGAAGGCTAGGGGAGCCCAAGCCTGAAGGCTAGGGGAGCCTAAAGGCTAGGGATGCCCTAGCCTGAAGGCTAGGGGAGCCCTAGCCTTAGCCTAGGGGAGCCTAAAGCCTAGGGGTGCACTAGCTTGAAGGCTAGGGGAGCCCTAGCCTGAAGGCTAGGGGAGCGCTAGCCTGAAGGGTAGGGGAGCCTAAAGCCTATGGGTGCCCTAGCCTGAAGGCTAGGGGAGCCCTAGCCTTAGCCTAGGGGAGCCTAAAGCCTAGGGGTGCCCGAGCCTGAAGACTAGGGGAGCCTAAATCCTAGGGGTGCCCTAGCCTGAAGACTAGGGGAGCCTAAATCCTAGGGGTGCGCTAGCCTGAAGGCTAGGGGAGCCCTAGCCTTAAGGCTAGGGGAGCCTAAAACCTAGGGGTGCCCTAGCCTGAAGGCTAGGGGAGGCCTAGCCTTAGCCTAGGGGAGCCTAAAGCCTAGGGGTGCCCTAGCCTGAAGGCTAGGGTAGCCTAAAGCCTAGCGGTGTCCTAGCCTGAAGGCTAGGGGAGCCCTAGCCTTAGCCTAGGGGAGGCTAAAGCCTAGGGGTGCCCTATCCTGAAGGCTAGGGGAGCCCTAGCCTGAAGGCTAGGGGAGCCTAAAGCCTAGGTGTGCCCTAGCCTGAAGGCTAGGGGAGCCCTAGCCTTAGCCTAGGGGAGCCTAAAGCCTAGGGGTGCCCTAGCCTGAAGGCTAGGGGAGCCCTAGCCTGAAGGCTAGGGGAGCCTAATGCCTAGGGGTGCCCTAGCCTGAAGCCTAGGGGAGCCCTAGCCTTAGCCTAGGGGAGCTAAAGCCTAGGGGAGCCCTGGCCTGAAGGCTAGGGGAGCCTAAAGCCTAGGGGTGCCCTAGCCTGAAGGCTAGGGGAGCCCTAGCCTTAGCCTAGGGGAGCCTAAAGCCTAGGGGTGCCCTAGACTGAAGGCTAGGGTAGCCTAAAGCCTAGGGGTGCCCTAGCCTGTAGGCTAGGGCAGCCCTAGCCTTAGCCTAGGGGAGCCTAAAGCCTAGGGGTGCCCTAGCCTGAAGGCTAGGGGATCCTAAAGCCTAGGGGTGCCCTAGCCTGAAGGCTAGGAGAGCCCCTGCCTTAGCCTAGGGGAGCCTAAAACCTAGGGTTCCCTAGCCTGAAGGCTAGGGGAGCCTAAAGCCTAGGGGTGCCCTAGCCTGAGCTAGGGGAGCCCTAGCCATAGCCTAGGGGAGCCGAAAGCCTAGGGGTGCCCTAGCCTGAAGGCTAGGGGAGCCCTAGCCTGAAGGCTAGGGGAGCCTAAAGCCTAGGGGTGCCCTAGCCTGAAGGCTAGGAGAGCCCTAGCCTTAGCCTAGGGGAGCCTAAAGCCTAGGGGTGCCCTACCCTGAAGGCTAGGGGAGCCTAAAGCCTAGGGGTGCCCTAGACTGAAGCCTAGGGGAGCCCTAGCCTTAGCCTAGGAGAGCTAAAGCCTAGGGGTGCCCTAGCCTGAAGGCGAGGGGAGCCCTAGCCTGAAGGCTAGGGGAGCCTAAAGCCTAGGGGTGCCCTAGCCTGAAGGCTACGGGAGCCCTAGCCTTAGCCTAGGGGAGCCTAAAGCCTACGGGTGCCCTAGCCTGAAGGCAAGGGTACCCTAAAGCCTAGGGGTGCCCTAGCCTGAAGGCTAGGGGAGCCCTAGCCTTAGCCTAGGGGAGCCTAAAGCATAGGGGTGCCCTAGCCTGAAGGCTAGGGGAGCCCTAGCCTGAAGGCTAGGGGAGCCTAAAGCCTAGGGGTGCCCTAGCCTGAAGGCTAGGGGAGCCCTAGCCTGAAGGCTATGGGTGCCCTAGACTGAAGGCTAGGGGAGCCCTAGCCTGAAGGCTAGGGGAGCCTAAAGCCTAGGGGTGCCCTAGCCTGAAGGCTAGGGGAGCCTAAAGCCTAGGGGTGCCCTAGCCTGAAGGCTAGGGGAGCCCTAGCCTGAAGGCTAGGGGAGCCTAAAGCCTAGGGGTGCCCTAGCCTGAAGGCTAGGGGAGCCCTAGCCTGAAGGCTAGGGGAGCCTAAAGACTAGGGATGTCCTAGCCTGAAGGCTAGGGGAGCCCAAGCCTGAAGGCTAGGGGAGCCTAAAGGCTAGGGATGCCCTAGCCTGAAGGCTAGGGGAGCCCTAGACTTAGCCTAGGGGAGCCTAAAGCCTAGGGGTGCACTAGCTTGAAGGCTAGGGGAGCCCTAGCCTGAAGGCTAGGGGAGCGCTAGCCTGAAGGGTAGGGGAGCCTAAAGCCTATGGGTGCCCTAGCCTGAAGGCTAGGGGAGCCCTAGCCTTAGCCTAGGGGAGCCTAAAGCCTAGGGGTGCCCGAGCCTGAAGGCTAGGGAGCCTAAATCCTAGGGGTGCCCTAGCCTGAAGGCTAGGGGAGCCCTAGGCTTAGCCTAGGGGAGCCTAATGCCTAGGGGTGCGCTAGCCGAAGGCTAGGGGAGCCCTAGCCTTAAGGCTAGGGGAGCCTAAAGCCTAGGGGTGCCCTAGCCTGAAGGCTAGGGGAGGCCTAGCCTTAGCCTAGGGGAGCCTAAAGCCTAGGGGTGCCCTAGCCTGAAGGCTAGGGTAGCCTAAAGCCTAGCGGTGCCCTAGCCTGAAGGCTAGGGGAGCCTAGCCTTAGCCTAGGGGAGCCTAAAGCCTATGGGTGGTCTAGCCTGAAGGCTAGGGGAGCCTAAAGCCTAGGGTGTGCCCTAGCCTGAAGGCTAGGGGAGCCCTAGCCTTAGCCTAGGGGAGGCTAAAGCCTAGGGGTGCCCTATCCTGAAGGCTAGGGGAGCCCTAGCCTGAAGGGTAGGGAGCCTAAAGCCTGGGTGTGCCCTAGCCTGAAGGCTAGGGAGCCCTAGCCTTAGCCTAGGGGGAGCCTAAAGCCTAGGGGTGCCCTAGCCTGAAGGCTAGGGGAGCCCTAGCCTGAAGGCTAGGGGATCCTAATGCCTAGGGGTGCCCTTGCCTGAAGCCTAGGGGAGCCCTAGCCTTAGCCTAGGGAGCTAAAGCCTAGGGGAGCCCTGGCCTGAAGGCTAGGGGAGCCTTAAAGCCTAGGGGTGCCCTAGCCTGAAGGCTAGGGGAGCTAAGCCTAGGGGTGCCCTAGCCTTAGGCTAGGGTAGCCTAAAGCCTAGGGGTGCCCTAGCCTGAAGGCTAGGGGAGCCCTAGCCTGAAGGCTAGGGGACCTAAAGTCTAGGGGTGCCTAGCCTGAAGCTAGGGGAGCCCTAGCCTGAAGGCTAGGGGAGCTTAAAGCCTAGGAGTGCCTTTGCCTGAAGGCTAGGGGAGCCCTAGCTTGAAGGCTAGGGGAGCCTAAAGACTAGGGGTGCCCTAGCTGAAGGCTAGGGGAGCTAAAGCCTAGGGGTGCCCTAGCCTGAAGGCTAGGGGAGCCCTAGCTGAAGGCTAGGGGAGCTTAAAGCCTAGGGGTGACTAGCCTGAAGGCTAGGGGAGCCCTAGCCTGCAGGCTAGGTGAGCCTAAAGACTAGGGGTGCCCATGCCTGAAGGCTAGGGGAGCCTAAGGGCTAGGGATGCCCTAGCCTGAAGGCTAGGGGAGCCCTAGCCTTAGCCTAGGGGAGCCTAAAGCCTAGGGGTGCCCTAGCCTGAAGGCTAGGGAGCCTAAAGCCTAGGGGATGCCCTAGCACATAAGGCTAGGGAGCCTTAGCCTAGGGGAGCCTAAAGCCTAGGGGTGCCCTAGCCTGAAGGCTAGGGTAGCCTAAAGCCTAGCGGTGCCCTAGCCTGAAGGCTAGGGGAGCCCTAGCCTTAGCCTAGGGGAGCCTAAAGCCTAGGGGTGCGCTAGCCTGAAGGCTAGGGGAGCCTAAAGCCTAGGGGTGCCCTAGCCTGAAGGCTAGGGGAGGCCTAGCCTTAGCCTAGGGGAGCCTAAAGCCTAGGGGTGCCCTAGCCTGAAGGCTAGGGTAGCCTAAAGCCAGCGGTGCCTAGCCTTAAGGCTAGGGGAGCCCTAGCCTGAAGGGTAGGGGAGCTAAAGCTAGTGTTGCCCTTGCCTGAAGGCTAGGGGAGCCCTAGCCTGAAGGCTAGGGGAGCCTAAAGCCTAGGGGTGCCCTAGCCTGAAGGCTAGGGGAGCCCTAGCCTGAAGGCTAGTGGAGCCTAAAGCCTAGGGGTGCCCTATCCTGAAGGCTTGGGGAGCC